>NW_025221248.1:484603-603284 GCF_014066325.1 Apis laboriosa
GGAAAAAAAAAAAAAAAAAAAAACATGGCATGTAAAAATCGCAAGAAAGCCGATATAAAATCGTCCAAATATTGCCAAAGAACAGAAACGGAGTTTCGTGATCGCGATACGAAACACAACACATGGTCCAGAGATCGAGGGAACTAATACTATAGACTAAGACACCTGCTTCTCTCTTCTACGATTCTCGATCGAGTTAGGATCTACGTTTATCTCGTTAGCGTATTTATATACTTTTCTCATATCCTTCTCGTGATAATTACGCTAGCTTTTGTATTACATATCGTATTTTGTATTACAATTTACATATCGTAACACGATATCGTATCGAATTAGAGCCGAGGGAGGGAAGGGGGGAGAGGGGAGAGGAATTCGAGAGGGTACCGACAGCCGTGGTTCACGAAGCATCGGCCTATACATCTCAGTTATCTTCTCTTACAATCGTAAAACCGTCCGCTACTTATAAATAATACTGAATCTACAATATGGTATTTTGGACCGGTAAAACGTCAAGTTTGGACTTGTTGTTGGCAGCAGAGTGTGGTTCCATTCTCCTCTACACTTCTCTGATTTGGTCTTCGTTCTTCTCTTACTGCCGGCGCGCACGAGGGGGCCGCCGCACGTAAACTCCGTCTGTCCAAGAATATCTCACGTTTTCCCCGGTTTGCCAAACAGTCTTTTACAAGGGTACAATTTTCTCGTTTCGATGCACCGGCGTGTCATACACTGGCACGCATTTATAGTACTGAGGAGGGTAAATGGAGTAAGAAGTCTCGGAGGGTGAGAGACGGGCTCGGAATCGACTGTGAAGAATATGGACGATGAGCATCAGGCAGAACAAGGAGAGTATTGTGATCAAGATGATCGGCACTGTGCCCCATCCTTTGCCTTGATGATGACCGCCATTCGTCGCACCGTTTCCTTTCGTCGGCTGAAAATAAAAAGGAACGAAGAAAGGAGAAATTATTAAGAATCGACTTATCGATACGTTCGAGATGAAACTTAGCCAGAATACTTACCGCGATCGGACAAATCGGACAACAAGTTCCAGGTTTCGCAGGCAACGGATCGTTGCAAGCTATCGAGCAAACAGTCTCTTTGCAATTGAGCTTCCCTCCCGTGTCGCAGGTGCACGAGGTGCACGAGTTCGGATGCCAAGTCGATCCTTCCGGATGCGTTCCGTTCACGTGGTCAACGCAGAAAGCACGACATCGGCACATCTATGAATAATATCAAGAAGACCATTTCGCTTAAATATGTAATGTATAGTATATGTCTCTATTATCCGAAAATATTAAAAAATTTATATTAAAAAGGAGAGATATAAATAATACTCTTATTTAATATCAATCTTATAAAATTTAAAATTCTAATTTTTTAGCTGTCAAATTTTACACATTTTTTAATATGTACAGAAATGTGCGCTTTGAAAATAATTTTTCATTTCAACCTTCTATTTTTTAATGTCAATGATTATGGATTTTTCAATATTATAGATATGTATTTTTGCCAATTTTGTAGCACTTTTTTTAATTTCTTAATTATTTTCGATTTTCTTTCAATAGTTAATATATTGTATATATTATGTGAACCTGTTCAATGTCAATTTTAAATTAATTTTTATTTTCACTGATAAGGAAAGACGTCTACGATTGTACGTATAGTTAATCGTAAAAGTTTTCATATAATTTATGCGAAATAAGTTAAAATTTTTTTTTATAAAACCAACGATAATTATTTTATTATATGGACAATTACAAGCATACAATAAATTATAATGAATTATGTATAAATTATATAATTTATAATTTTTTTTTAATAAATAGAATATCATATTTTAAAAGAGTAATATCAACTCTTAAAATTCTAGTATTATTTTCGTTTTTAAAATAACTTTGTAACTATATGAGATAAAGATTTTAAATTATGAAATACATATAAAATATACTCGGGCAAAAGTGCATTCGAAAAATGATAAAATTTGATTTCGCGTATTCAAAGAGATTTTAAATCGAAAAAAAATTGCTATATTATAATACATTATGTTTTAATAAAAACACACAAATTTTTATTTTAAATCAGAATTTTTAGATTGTATTCTTAATATTTATTTTTAAGATAATTTTTTCTTCTAAAACTTTTCTTCTAAAATTGATTGATTGTAAAATGATTCTAAGCAATGAAAATTTTAAATCAATAGATTATATAACGAAAATATAATAATGTTTCAGCATCGTGTGACTTAAATCCACCACTTCGATCGATGTTTGCAATATGTTTCAGCTTCTGTAACTATTTAAATTAAACAACAGAGGAAACTGTATCTACTTACAGAACAGCCGCGTTTGTTCGTTTTGTAACCAAACGCGCATCGTTTTCTGCATCCGATTAAAGGTGGACAACTTGTCGATTCTGGCGTTCGGCATTTGCAAAATGTGCAGTCGTTTTCGTCCATAACCAATCCTCGTTCGCAGTGCAAATCGCACTTCACCTCGGGACAAATCTTTTTTCCGGCATCGTCGATAACTACAGTGTCAGTGGTAGATTGTTCAAAAGTCTGGCAATCGCAGATCGAGCAATCATTTTCGTCCTTTACGATCTTGCAACCGAAATCGCAGTGAAACTTTGGACAAATGTTTTTGGATTCGTCATTAGTAGTAGGACGATCCGTTATTATCACATCGTTTTTCTGAAAAGTAGAAAAATATGGGATTGATGATAAAAAATTGTATTTCATATATTTATACGTATATTATAAAAAATTCTTGTGATTTTTTGTATAAGAAAATACATATTTTCTGATAAAAATTAAGAAATAAATTAATCATTTACAAATTTTTTTTTATTTGTTATTTTTATTCGATCTTTATTTAAATATATTTGAAAAAAAATTTATTACTTAATTAATATATGAATTATTATCTTTCTGTGTTTTTTTAGTTTCACAATCTATTCGCTTTAGATGGTGAAAAATATAAATAAATTCGTAAATGATTAATTTATTTTTACTTTTATAAGCATATATTTATTATATATAAGCATATATTTATTAATATAGAAGACTGTATTTATTAACATAGAAGAAATTAGGTACAATTAGTTTTAATCGAAGTATCAAATTCTTTTTTTTACAACGAATTATTTTTTGTTATTTCTAATAAATTATCAATCTTTTGTTTGCATTGAAAGAAAATTCATTTCAATCAAAACATTGGAAAGTCTTTTTTTTTGTGATAATGCAAAGTCGCATATCGCCATTGCCATAATTAATTATCGCATATTGCCATAATTAATCAAGCTTTTCATAATCTAGAATATTATAGCTAGCTTATTGTTTACATTATTTCACTCATTTAATAATATAATTTTTCGAATAGCTTGTTTTCAAAATAAAACAGAAATTGAAAATTGAAATTGTAAATAACCATCATTCCAAAAATCTTCATTTTCATTTTCAATGATAATGAAAGTAATTTCATTGGTTTTAAAAAAAATTACTTTGATTAATATTAGAATGCTTAAGATCTTAGAAGATTCTTATATTGATATAAAAGAGATATTAAAAATTTAATTTTTTTGTTTGTAATATGTTAATTTTATTATACATATATTATAAGTATAAATAGTTGATCAAAGAATGTAATATCAAAAAATATGAACGTAATGATATAAATTATCTGCAAGTACTATCGAATATTTTACTTTTTTAGTTTCTATATTATCGATTATTTTATTAATATAATTTAATAAATTAAAATAATGTCAAAAGTGAAATGAAAAAGTTATAGATCTAGAAAGACATCCAATTAAAGATTATATTAATTCGAAATAAGTGAAAAAGCTGATAGACCTAGAAAGATATCCAATTAAAGATTACATTAATTCGAAGTTATATTAATGATTACTTAATTATATATAATAAATATCAATCAGTATCAAAATATACGATTTCATTTATCTGTTATATACAATAACTTTCTGGCACAAAATTAAATTGTTAAGCCTTATATATGATTTTTCACATGATAAATAACACAATTCGTTTCAAAAAATACTAACAACCTAATATCCTTGTGACTATTTTTTAATCTCCTTAAAACTGGAAAATTGAATGCATTTATTTCTTCGATGTTAACAAATATATATCTAAAAACGAGAATACGAGAATATTTATGCCCCCAATACATACCTCGGATTTGTCGCAACTGCAAATGGGACAATTGCTTTCGTCTTTCGCGTAACCGTGTTCGCATGTTAACTCGCAACCGTCGAGAGAAGTTTGACAAGGTATCTCCGATCGGAGGAACGTCGTGTTCGTAAGCGGTGGACAATGCGGACAACATTCGCCAGGATCGGGAGGAATCGCGTTCTCGCAGGATTTGCACATTGATTCTTGGCAGGATACCATCCCGTCCTCCTGGCAGACGCAACTAACACAATCGGATGGCTGCCATCGTTCGTTCAACTCTCTCGCTTTGCCCTCGTAAATACAATATTTAGGCGGTTTCGTCATCTCGGTTGCCACTTTTATCCATGAGATGGATTCTGCGAAACAAACAACAGTAATTGTTTTTTTTTTTTTGCATAAAGATTGGGATAAGATAATAGATAGATTTACGATGGTAAATAAATTTTTTTCACTAAGCAATTCGATGATGTAATTATTTTAATGTAAAAGGACAGATTTGAGTTTAGTAGTTTAAATGAGTTTTGCATGAACAGTAAATTCGATATAACGTTAAGAATATTTTAAAACTTTAAAATAAAATCGAGATATTGATTTTTTACATTATTTATCCATATAATCTGTATAGAGTAAGATAGTAAACTTATTACTTTAGTACATTAATTCGCTTCATAATTTGAACGCTTGGTAATTATAAAATTTCTCTTCGATTTTAATGACATTGAAATGTGTTATCAAGATCAACATTTTGAAGAACTTTTCGTTATGCATATACTCCTTTCGCTTCAGTTTCTGAGATATACGTAGAAATGTATTTCGTATCGTAAGTAAAGTTTGATACAGGTTTTTATTAGACTTAATGTAAGTTTAGATTAACTTGATTTAATGTAAGTACTAGATTAAGTAATTTCTATACGCAAAAATATTTTTTCTTGATGTTTCGAAAATCAGCGCTGGAAAAAATTATTCAGAATATTAATCTTAATTTCAAGATCATTAAAATCGAAAAAATGGACTTTTTCTATATATTTATCGTGTATTTTATAGTTATCTATTTAAAATTCATAAAATTAGATTAAAAAATCTAACAAATAAATTTAATCATAGAATTGTTTATTAGTATAATATTATTATTAATGATTTTTCTTTGGAAAACTGTATTCAATTCTTTAAATTAACTAGCTTAAACTAGTAATATCAATCATCAAGTATAAAAATATTAACTTGTTCACATGTCAAAACTGTATTCATTAAATTAATATAATATTTTATCTCAATATCTCATATCGTATCCAAGATTAATTTATTATCTCCATACCAAAGATAACTGTAAAATTATTTTTTTAATATATAAATATTCATATTATTATTAAAACATAGAAAAGTTGTTAAAATATTATTTTATTATTTATTAAAATATTTTTTTTGTACAAAAGTTAAAGAAGTTTATTTTTGCTTAAGATTGCCATCTTAACTTATTTTCCCATACATTTAAATGGGACATTATGGGAAGGAAAAAGAGAGAAACGATTGCAATCTAAATTGAAAGTTGGCGGCGATAAGTTCTCTAAGCTGCGAACAGACTGGGATACAATCACTAGAAATAATGTATCCTGACAGTTAGTTAACTATCATCAATCTATATCTTAGCAATTTAATAATAGTGATAAATGTTAGTATTTATATATTAATTAAGTTCAATTTTAATTTATCAATTCAAATCGGTTTTTATAAAAGTTAAACAATTAATAATTTATATGTATCTATATCACAAAAAGAAAAAAGTATTTCTATTGTGTAGTTTCTATTGTACCAATTATTTTTTCTAACAATTGCATATTATTGAAAAATTATTAACATTTATCGAAAAATTGGTTGTGTAAATAAATATTTTTTCTGACAATATTCTTTTATATATAAGTAATTTAAGGTTATGAAGAATATTCAAGGATATTTATATTATGAAGGACATTCATTCTATGTAAAAATTTAAATAGTTATCACGAAAGCGTTAGTTTCTATAAAAAATTATCATTTTTATGTTTTATTTAACTTGTGTATTTATCTATAAATATAATTTATAAATATAATTTGTTTAATTAATTAAAAAAAATCTTTAGTTTATTAAATATTAAATAATTTACGACTTTACAACTTTTTTAACATTGTTATTATTTCATTAGAAAATAATTATTTTGTTAAAAAAACATTAAAATACTTCACAATTGTTATTATAACAAATCATCTTCATTTAATCAGATATGTTTAATTGATATGTTTTATTAGATATATCAACTCATATAATTATATTATTTCTCACATAATTTATTAAAAATCAAAAACTGAAAGATTGGACTATGTATATTTTAATCTCTCTATATAATCATTCAATTTCTAGCGATTGTATGTAGTTTTACGATTATTAATGAACAATCGATTAATCAAATTTTCTCGAATTTTTACTATTTAGAACAAATTGCAAGTGATAATTGAACGTATTTAAATCTGTTACCTGCGGGTTTGCACTCGTAAAGAGGGCAACAGCTACCGGGTGTCTCGCGATCCAGGGCAGCTCTCACTTGAACGGGACGATGTCCCGGTTCACAGGTAGGCCTTGGACAGGGCGCGCACTCGCACTTTCCATCCTCGGTTAACACGCTATTTTCGGGGCACGGCTCCGATTCTCGAGAGTCTTCGATGGAAAATAAAGCGACACTTTGAATGAGTTTGTCCCGGAACGGACGATGGATCGTGACACGACGCGACATTTAATTCGATCTCTTACCTGAGGGCAGGCAATCGTAACGAGCACAACAGCTACCCGGTGTTTCTGGATCGGCTGGCTTCACCTGGATCCGACGTTGACCCGATTCGCACTCGACCGACGGACAGTCGATGGCCGCCGCGCATTTGCACTCACCGCCCTCCCCTTGAACACTATCCTCTGGACACTCGTTGCCACGCGTGTCTCCTATAAACGCAAACGAATACAAATGTTGAATATGTTTTTCTCGATTGCATGTTAGCAATGAGAGGATCGCGTTACCGGTTATCGAATTCGTTTCGATTCGTTCGAATCGAACAAGAAAAAAACGAGGAGAAACTGCTAGATCGAACTGGTTACTCGTTTTCTATGATGAAAAAAAAAAAAAAAATGTTACGCCATCGCTTCGAACGAATGCATCGATTTTTTTTTTTCCACCGATTCATTTACCGTAATCTCATTCACGCGGTTCAGGAAACGTTGCTACCGTTACAGAAATATTACTTCTCGAGGATAAAGCAAAATATGGCCTCTGAAAAAAAATTGCATTTGCCAAGAAAATGTTAGCATCGCTAAGTTAGAATAATCGTCGAAGAAAGTATCGCGAACATCAAACCGAGATTAGTTAAATACGATGCGCTGCTGTTCATACGATCTTTTCGATCGAATTGATCGTTATTGCCAATTCCCCGTGGGGAATCACGATGTCGATACGATGGAAAATACGACCACCACCAACTCGAATTACGCGGGGAAAGGAAAAGTTGGATCGCAATTGGTAACTAAAATTTATAACTATGATGATATTTCTCCGGAAATGGATAGGATTCTGCAACATATCTGTATACCTCCCATGTTTGAGAAGCGGAAGCAACAAAGGAAAAATAGTACCCGTGAGAATCAGCGTGATGCAGTGTGTGCTCGAGAAGGATACCGTATCGGTACCTAGGAGTATTCTATCTCCACCTGGACCGAATAATGCCAACGTTTCAAACACCACATTTCAAATCTTGAATCATTTCAACTTTTGCCCTATAGAAATCTTTTCAAACAAAACAAAAGATGAACAATCCGCTGTACGTGAGTGGTTTGAAAAGTAATATCGCGTACAATTCGAAAAAGAAACAACGCAGTGCTGCAACGTGAGCCATCAGATTGTAAATATTCATTCATACTATAAATTATGCAAAGATTCATTTTATTTACTTTATTTCCCCTTTTGATCATGTCATCGCCCACGCAACTTTCGATACAATCAAGAAACTATAGTTTCTCGTTTCTTGTATTCGTCACACTTGCCTAATTTGGTATCCCGTAATTTTTAAGTTTCTTTCACATCTCAAGAGGAATTTTAAGATCCTTCATTTTGCCATGAATAATGAAATGGTAATAAAATTTTGGATTAAGAATTGAATGACGAAATTCAATGACGAAAAATATTGAGATATATGTAAATACATATAGAGAAATTAAATATTATTTTTTATATCAACGAATTATATTTTCATTTTTATTTTGATTTTCTTTTAATGATTTCTTTCTATCTTATGAATTACTGATACATATTTTTTTAGAGATCTATCACACGGTGTTGTTACCATATGATAAGAAAGAAAGGAAAACTTTGAAATTTTTGAAAAGAAAGATTAATTTTTGATTCATATTTATTCATATATATTCGTGAAGTCTTTCTATATCGAGATTTAGAGAAAAAATAGATTATAAATTTAAATATAAGTCTAATATAATGAGATCATTCTATTTTCTCTTTTTATCGTATAGTAGCATATATGTATTCGTCGAAGTATCGACTAAAGCACGCGTTCATACATATATATGCATACACGCGCATTTCGCTAAATTCTCGAATTATAGAACGTAATATCATGGAAAATCCTCATATATGAGAAGCAAAAACCTAAAATATGAGCAAATATTTGCGGCTACTTTTTATCCCTTTGCGGATAATTTCACGTTCGATAAAGTAATTAAACGAAAAAGTTCTGAGCCTTACTATGTCATGTGATCGCTTATCGGCTATGTGTCAACCGGACGTAATCGCAGAAAATTCCCGGTTCAACGCTTCTTTTTTCTTTTCAAGTGCTCTGTGATTCTCGTTCGATCTTTAAAACGGCGTATTTTCAGTTTCTAGGCTTGTATTACGCGTTCACCAGGATTATCGATCGAGCTGCTCGGTGCCCAGACAAGTAATTGAGCTTATGCCACGTAATTGGCTTTTAACTTTTCGACATTGCTTCGACGGACATCGGATGATACGAAATAAGATTGTTCGATGCGCTTCTATCGCTGTCGAGATCTCTCGCAAGGACAAAAATAATATCGTTACCATTCATCGATAATGAAGTTTGGTAAATATCAGGAATTTTTTTTTCCTTATCCCAAAATGTGTTTGTTATAGTTATTTATGTATATTTAATATAATATACGTTTTTTCGAAATAAAAAGAAAAACGATATTTGATCTATACGTTATTTATATAAACTATAAATAATCATTAATAACCCGTGAAATTTAATACTTGAGTGTCATTCTAGAATTTTATATCTATTTAGGTTGCTATAAAATTAGATTAAGATTTCTTATTAGGCAATAAAATTGATTTTTTTTGCAAGCATGTATTCAAATCAATAGAATGTACGATCTTGATTTAAAATTAATAATATAATTATAAAATAATTCCAATTGAAATGATCCGCATTTTTTAAAATGATTAATATACCGTTCTAAAATTCATCTAATGTCTAAACAAGAAATATATATATTGCGAACTTAAATATTTTTTAAAATAATCAGTATATCATAAATTTGTTTAATATTTAAATAAAAAATATATATTTGCAATATAAATAGATTTATAATATTATAGATAATATTATAGATATAATTGTACATTTTACATTAAAGAACAAAGCAAAAAATAATTATAAATTTTGAGAAAAAAATAATTGTATTCTTATGTATAAAGCCATTTTTCTCTTTTTTTACTGTCTCCTGAATGCAAAAGACATTAAAAACTGCATACTATATCAATATTCATTCTGCCATTTTGAATTATCTCTACGATCTTCAGTAATGACTCTTTCGCCCATAATCTTCTATATTTTTTTTCTTTTATATTCAGTAGCCATAATTCTAGAAAAATGTTCATTAATTATTAAGTGTATTTTTAATATTTTATAAAACCGGAAATCAGACAGTGATGGCTAACTTATTTTTTTAATTATTATATGATGATGTTACACGAATGTAAATATAATTTCTAAATATTATATTAACGCATTGCATTTCCAAAAAATTATTATTTTTCAATAAATTGTAGTTGAAAAATACATAAAAAGTTTTTGGTATATATTTTCGGTACAATTTTTATATTACATATAACTTATTTAATTTTTCAATTAAAAATAAACAAAAAACAACGTATACAAGTTATAATATACTATCAAAAATAATTGGTAATATATCGTATAATCAGATAATATATCGTATAATGTGAACGTTTTATAACGTCTATGAGATCAAGTCTTTTACTCGCAAGGTCATCTTATCTGAAATTATTCTATTTTTGCTTTTTATTGCATCTTTATGCATTTATGATATGATAATATGATGCTACTATGATATACAACATACATATATTGTTTTATAATTTATTTGCAATTTTTCCAGTCGATATTGGCTTTATTATTTTTGTTATTATTATATTTATTATGAATAATTTGTCAATATATTTTTACAGATTTACAAACACTTATTATTATTAAAGATTTTATCATGTAGAAGTATTTACTTCAAATTTTAATGATCTCAAAATAAAATTAATATTAATATAACATCGATATTTGAGAGATATGAGAAAATTTTATCATTTTGCAATATGAAATATATTTATGTTATGAAAATATAAATGACCAATGCAATTGAGAAACTATTATTTTTAAATTATTTTTAAATTATTTTAAAATTAAAATTTAAAAAAGATAAATGAGATATCAAATGATCGATAAACACTTAAATTATATCTTATCGATTCGATGAATTAAATATATTTTGGTAGAAATTATTTTTAGAAATAATTTTCAGTTTTACAACTTTTAAATGTCAAAAAATATTTTTCTATAGAAAATTAAAAATTAATTCAATTAAGATACGAATATTAATTTGAGTGCATATGAAAAAAAACAATTTTTATCATTTAATCGTGAATATTTTTATTATTATCATTATTATTATTGTAATTAAATATTATTGTTATAAATTCATTCATAGAATCAGAAATCTATTCAATTCTTAATTTCTAGTTATCATCATATAAAAGATGCTTGGAAGAAATAAGTTAAAAATTTCAATTATGATTATAGAAATTAAAAAAAAATTATCATGCAAAAATATTCATTAAGACTTATTTATTAAGTTACAAATAATTTAATTTTATATTAGATGAAGTAAGACAGAATAAATGTGATGGACATTTATTTTTTCATTTTGCTGTTATTTTTTTCATTCATTGCACTCATTAATGCAAAATTAAATTCTTTATAATTTAAAAAATAAATTTCAACATTTTTGTATATCAATTTTTGTTGTATCGTATTTGTTTTATTTTCTAGAATTATTCTTCGCATTTTCTTTTGCCTCGTGCAAATACATGCATAATATATGTATAATATACTAAGTATACTTATTAATATATAATAAAAAATGTTTATTTATACAAAAAAACTTTTACGTTGAATAAATTAAATTATCCAGCTTCAATTTTTTTCTCTTTTTCAACGATTCGTTCATCTACTCTTTTGTCAGATTTCGTTCCTTCCTTTTTCTTGTTCGTTTTCACGAAGCAAATTTCAAGTGAATGAAAATCAAGCAGATCGAAGACAAGGAATATCATGACAGTATCGATGACGACTCATCGGTCATCGCAAGATCACCGAGGACCAAACTTTGCCATCCGGTTGATCGAGTGTTGCGAAACTCGTTAGATGTATCGCGTGTCACGTTCGTGAAGACAGATAACGGGAGAAAGAAGAAGAAATGATGAAGATCATTATAAAAATAACGCGAACGTTATCTCGCGCATATAATTGACATTGACGTAACGCGACCGTGCACTTCTCACTTGTTTGCTTTTTTTCTGCTCGAGATTCCATTTTCTAATCTTACCTCGTTAACTTCAATTTAATTTTGACTGATTTTGCGAATTTTTCCTTTTCAATAAATCGCAAATGGGTCTTATTTCATATAACAATATCGAACGATTTCAATGATTTTTTTAATATTATTGTTACCAGAGTGCATGATTCTAAACAACTTTTTCCTTACACATAATTCGAAAAAACGGTCTTAGTTGGAATTATTCGCAAAAAAACTTTTAGCATTATTACATTGAATTTATATGCATTCGTAGCACGTACGATAGTATACAATCGTCACTTTTGAATTATTTGTTATACAAACACGACATAACGGATGAACAAATATCAAGTTAATATCCATTCATAACGAACTTGGACATTCTATGAAATGCAAAAAGAAAAAAAAAATATAAGACAATATGTTCAATCTTCAATGTTTAAATGTTTAATATGTTCGATTCATTCGACACAAATACAAATGTATTTGTACAAATTTATTCAATATTGCAATAATAATAATTTATCAAAATAATAATATATACATAAGAGGCTATGAAAAAAATATTTTAAACAACTTAATAACTCTGAAAATATTATTCGATAAATTTATTTTAATATATTTTATCTTTAATAGTTTTATTAATCTATTGAAGCAAATAAATGCATTGTGTATATTTATTAAAGGTAGTAAAACATTTTTATATTAAGTTGGCATTAAAATTTTAAATAAATGATTACATGTATTCATTTACTATGTTTTAAATTATATCACAAAGGAAATTTTAAGTTAGTGATCACACATATTGATGCTCATATAAGTAAAATTCAATAATAATAATAATAGAGAAAATTTTTTGAAAATAACTCAAAAATGCTAAAGGAAAAATTGTTTAGAATGACTCATAACAATATATTAAAAAATCATTGAAATTAATGTTGTTATATCAGAAACTAACTTCTAACTAACTAAATTGCTAATCAATATAAAAGTATATTTTTAATCATATACAAATATCCATTTTCATCGATGTGTACAGTCAAACTATAAATCCATGGACAATATTTAATAATCAAATATTCAATATTTAATAATACGAAGACAGATCAAGGTACAGTGAAGTTTCGATATTTTTTTCTAATATAAAATAGTAGAGAGTAACGTAATATTGACCAGTTAAATAGAATAAATTGGAAAGAATTGAATAAATATGATAAAACATTGAATAATTTTTAAAATATTTGATTGATAATACAATTATTAGCTTACTTCAATTCTGTTATTTTTCTAATAAATTTAAACATTCAAGCAAATTTATTTTACACATAAATGTTTCAATTCGAATTGTATATAAAAATTTACAATTTTATCTCTATGAAAATATAAAAACTATATATTATCTGTATTTGATTTTTTCTAATAAAAAATTTAAATAGATATTATTTATAAATTATTTATACTTTGTAATTCAAGTTCAAAACAATCCAGTTTTTAAAAATAAGATACTTTGTAACACATAAGAAGGAATTAGTTGGATTACTATTTTTGTTTTAAAAATTTGTAAGAGACTAATTTATTATGAAAGAAATAATAATAACAACGAATTTGAAAATGAAAACGAATATAAGAAAGATAATATTATGAAAAAAAAAATGATTGAATAAAACATTGTGAATATTATAATGATCGTTAAATGAAAGATAGTTGATAAAATATGGAAATATAGAATAATTTAAGAAGCTCAAATAAAATATAAAATGCTGTTATAACAAATATACATTTTTATTAAAAAATTTATATTATATATAATTTTTTTGTAGAGATCTTATATATTTATTTAAAAAAAAATATTACAATATTTGCTATATTGAGTAATATTAAATTAATACAATATATATATATATATATATATATATATATATATATATATGTCTATATAATAGCTATATAATAATTTATACATTTTCTCCATTTTCTTTTCTGAAATTGTGAATATAAAATTTTTTATATCAATTTATTTTCTATCCAATCAATTAATATTTGATTTACAATTTTGTTGAAATTTTTAGCAATAATACATGAATGAATACATCGTTTTTTTAATAAATTTTTAAAATAACTAAGAAGCCAAAATGTTATTTTAAATTATTATTTTTAAACTTATTTTTACTTTAACAATATATTTAAAAAGTAATTTTATCTGGTATATATATAACAATATATACATTTAAATGTATATAAATAATATATAATGAATTAATATAGAAATAATGAATTAATTTTATTATATTTAAAGTAATAATGTAATTATAAGAAATAAGTAATTACTTTTGAGTAATATTGGTTCAAAGAAATAGGGAAATATCATTATAATATCATTATAAAGTTAGCTATATGTTTTGAAGCTTTTCGATTAAATATAGCCAATCGAGAAGGACTTTTTAAATTAGCTAAATAATTTTTAAATATTAAGAAAATGAATTAAAAAATTGTGTATTTCTAATAACATGTAATAATATATCTTTAACATACATTGCAATAGATTATTCTAAATATTATTTATACGAAAAATGTCATTAATTTCTTAAATATTTTAATTTAAAAAGTTTATTTTTCTTTTAGTATCTTTGCTTCTATACGTATAAAATAAACTTGATATAAGAATAATGAAATATTTATTATTTTCCCCCTATTATATGTATATTAAAAACATATGATCCATAATTCTCAAATCTCTTTATTTGTTCTAATATTGCTTTTGAATAACCTTTTACCTTTTATATGTAATGTTTCATATTTTATCAGAAGAGGATAATCTAGACTTGAAAAAAATTAATAAAATTGCTAATATAAGTTTATTTTTAAACATTTTTTTCTTAAATAGTATTCCTCCACTTTTGTCTCTCATTTCAACTCATCGATATTTTATTCGTCGGGACGTTTCGCGATCCTTTATTTTCCCTCTCCCTCACTATCTTCGATATCCGTTATCCGATTTTTTCCCCGAATACGGCAAGCTGGCTTACTAACTAGTTTATATCGACCGATAGATCGAAAGCAAGGCGGGGTATTGGCAGAAGGGGGGAGAGGGAAAGGTTGAGTTAAAGCTGGGAACGCGCCTAGTTTTCAACCACCGTGAGCTTTCGTTTCCCCTCGCTTTGAAATCGTCCGAACTCGTTGCTGCGCCGCTATTAATTCTTTCCGGTCTTTTGTCTATTCCGCCGCGCAGATAGAAGTCGAGCTGCTCGCTATTCCGCATTGTTCACGTCCTGGTCGACGTTTTTTCGCCGCTATGCTTTGCCGTTTCTTTTCTTTTCTTTCCTTCCCTCTTTCCACTATTTTTCTTCCTCGCGAATTACAAAGTCGAAACGCGGTTAGATAATTGCCGAGTTCTGTGAATACAGTTTTATGATGTGGAGTAGAGACAGGTAGTAATACTTTGAATGTGATTACACAAGAACTATTGTGCCAACAACAAAAATTTTTATACGAAAATACAACTTATTTGTTTTATATTATTGAATCATCAACAGGTTATTGATCAAAAGTGAGAAGCGGAGAAAATGTTATAATCGTTTCATATAAATATATATGGGTCAATTATAAAATAATTTAAATGATGATAAAAATTTAAATTGTTTATTGAAGCAAATTATAATAATAAATGAAATTAAACAAAAATAATTATATTTATCTATAAAAACTAATTAAATAAGTAATTAAAAATTACAAGATTTTTTATAATAATAATTAAGAATTATTTTATATTATGATAAACATATAAATCATTTCTCTGCATTTTTCATGTATTTAAATTTGCGTTTAATGCATTGCATCAATTTTTCAATTGACATAACAGGCAAAAGAAGCAAAAATATTCTTTATTGAATTTTCTCTATATTAATATAATTATAATGTTATAGTAAATTTTAATGATAATATGATTGATAATATAATATAATCATTGATTATATTTTTGAATCTAAATTATAAATTTTAAGTAAGAGATGTATAAAAATTAAAAAAAAAATAGAAAAAGACAAGAAAATATTTATATTATTTTATAAATCATATTTTATAAATCAGTAAGAAAAAGATATCGAAAAGTTATTTTGTTCATCGTACATATATATTTTCTGATATGCACGTTTTTAAATATCATTTTTTATAATACATTTAAAATACATATTTATTATACGTTTTAAAATATTTAACCCGTTACATTCGTCCCTTGTTATATTATATTGTCCCAATTTAAATTAAATCTCTATATCAAATCTCTATATCAAATATTAAACTAACTCGTTTATCAATAATTCGTTTTATTAAAGAACTTTGACGAAATCGGTCATCGAAAGGTAACGCTGGGACAAATTATGGGATGCATCACAGGTTTATCAAAGTTTATCGATGCATCATAATCCACCGTCAGGGAAGTAAGGAAAACGGATATCTATGATAAAGGTTTCGAAGAGGAACTTTTTTTCGCAAACGAAAATCGATCGCGAAGAGTGCGCGCGATGCGAAAATTTCGTAAAAGTTTCGGATTCAATTGCGCATAATTGCATATATGAAATATATATATTATAACGTATATACATATGTATATATATATATATATATATTTGTGCGTATGAAATATATTTCAAGAAATCAAAGCAACTGTTAATTTCTTGTTTACGTCATCGCAACGATTTCGAGCGCGCGAACAAGCGCGACAAATTGATAATTTACGTACATCGAATAGACGATGTGGATTCTCGATGCGAAGGATAGAAACGTAAAAAAAAAAAAAAAAAAAAAAAAAAAAAAAAAAAAAGGAAAGTTTAGGTAAATCCAATCCGGCAAATGCACGGGGAATATCCGAGCCAAAAAGCGACCGACGAAGATGATATATCTGCGGGAAATCATTAGCTTAATTGAAATCGGATAGGTGGATGAAACGAAGTTAATGATTGAAAGCAACGGAGCTTGACGCTTGTTTCCAAAACCGTGCGAAATCAATGCAATTGATAGGTTGGTAAAAAAAAAAAAAAAAAAAAAAGAAAAAAGAAAAAAAAAAAGACTATTCCTGGAGAAATCTCTGGAAAAGATTTTAATTAGCTTTTTCTTTCGCGGTAAAAAGCGGCAACGAGCTGTCGGTTAACGGGATTTAATCCGCAAGTGGTTTCCAATCCTTTCCCTGATCGTTTCAATCGTACCGATTTAGGACGAAAGATGCTTTCTAATCAGGAAATTCTTTTTTCTTTCTTTCTTTCTTTCTTTTTTTTTTTTTTTAGGGATAGGAACAGAACTCGAATCGTGCGCTCGAATGCACGAATCAGAGCGGAAGGGTGATGCGTACGCGCGTACATATCTACCCTTCCCCGTTTCATTCCGAGCTCCGTTTTGCTTAATCTCTTTCATTTCGTTTGAAAGGACTCATCAAGCGCAAGAGATAAATCTGTGCTATCCACCGAAGAGAAAAACCGTGGCGAAAAGTTGGAACCTCGACGGATTCGAAATATCCTCGCCTCGCGTTGAATATCGCGCAAATTATCGCCGAAGAACGATTTCGAACGAGAGAAAGAAAGTTTCTTTCCCCGACACCTTCGTATCGAAGATGTCTCCGCTGTCATCGTGCTCGCGTCGCGTTCATAAAGAAAACATCTCCGCTAGCTCAAGGATTTCGACACACGAGCGTTGTTCACCGGTATTTTTGTCAAAACAAAGGACTCTTCTTCTTTAGCCCTATGACTAGAAAAACAAACGGAGTGGAATACCGTTCCAAGACTTCTTTCGATCAAATCCACCTTCGACGCTTTCTCTTTCCTTTTGCTTTTATTTCTCCTTAACTTTCCTCTCCATCGATGCGATTCCCTTTTTCTACGAGGGAAATCTTTGATCGATTACGTTCCATCATCGACCATATTTTTTTCTTCTTCAATACTTTTTCATTTCTTTTAAACATTGAATAGAATCTCTACTCGAGATTGCGGATTTTGTTTCGCCCATATCTATTTATCTCGAATTAAATCCAATAGAAAATTTTTTTATCGAAAAATACGAGTGAATCACGAGTGCTTGGCGAGTTCTGGATTCTGAATAAACTTGGATTTCTCTACAGGATCCTGAGGTACTTGGCGCGCGTCTCGGCCGTATATAATTCGTTGGAGAATTGCTCGAAACGTAGATTCCCGCTTGTAAGCGGGGAAAATGATCTCGAGTCGAAAACCTATTACCGAGACGGTGTTATCGATTTACTCGATGATATTTCGCGGTTGCTTTAACGGGGGATCGTTGTAACTGAATGGTCGTTCAATTCGTGGAAAGTTTGGCGGAACCGAAGGTTTCAGGATTGCCTCGTATACCGCGGAATAAAAGTTACGAGAACCGATAGTTGTTGGCCCAAGTCATGCACGAATGGACTACCAAAACTTCCAATTGCCATCACTATGGAAAATTACTTCGCAAGGACTTATATCACAAGCTATAAATGTCGTGATCGATGCTCTTCATTGGAATACGCTTTCATGATATTCCAATGAAATTTATTCGTGAAATCAAGAGATGATCAAGAGAATTCAATACAGAGTTGTTCGATTGTATGCATATAAATTATATTTATCAATGTTGACGTTCGACAATCATTCTTGTTTTATAATGCTCAAGAATATCGAAATAAGGACACAATCATTGCAAGGGGAAAATTGTTGACTAAAATGTTGTATGCGATTTATTAGTTTTTCAATTTATTAAAATCTCTTAAATTAAATTTATCTTTTTTAAAATAAATTTACCACCATTTATTTACAATAAAAACTGTGTAATTTTTGATAAATATTTTGATAAATATTTACAAAAATATTATTATTTTACAATCTCGATGATTTTTTAATATGTCGTGAAGCTTTCATCTGGCAATCCTTTATTATTTAATGAAGTTATTAACGAAAACAGTTTAAGTTAGATTAGCTTAGATTATGGTTTAGTAAAAAGTTATTAATGTAACCTATAATTCAAAGTCAATATAAATCATAAAATCAGAAATTAAATATAAATATTTGACATTAATTAATTTATCCTAGTTCTAATTTCGTCTCAAATCAAAATTAAATAAAAATTGTATATTATTATTTATAATTGTTAACCCGCTTATGATTTGTATTGAATTTGAAATAAAAATATGATTAATACTAATCTAAACAAACCTTTTGAAAAACGTTTTTGTTAATAAATTTGAATATTGAAGAATGATTGCCAAATAAAATTTTCATGATATTATTATCTTCAGAAACAGATTGATAATGTTTAATAACATATTAAAGAATTACTAAAATCGGAGAGTAATATTTTTTTGTAAATAATTATCTAATTTTTATATGGAACGATCAAAAAGTTTCAGCAATTGTTTTATTTCTTTAAAAAAAAAACATTCAATTAGAAAATTTTTTTATGACACCTATGTAATTTTCAGTCGTATTATTGGTTTCATAAGTATGATTTCATAATTAATTTGCGTTTTAGTGTACTCGATAAATTTATTGAACATAAAGCACTATGATTTTCATATCACAGGTATATTCATATTTGTCTACTATTATTTTTTTATTTTTCGAACTATAAAAGAAATAAAAGTCAAATACTCGATTGAATTGAAACTAACTAAAACCTGATATAGTTGAACATTGGCAGATATCAAGTATATCAATATCAGAAAAAAATTTTTATAATTGATAATATTTCTTTCACAAATTAAACAAACGTACGAACTTTTTGATTATACTATCCATTTGAAATACTCGCTATTATTTTTAAGATTTTAATTTATGAGATTTAAGAATTTAATCCTAAAAATTAAATTAATTTTCAAATTCGACAAGAAGATGATTTTGATTTAATGGGATCATTGATGCTGTTTTACATCGCTTTCATATTTATATATATTTATATAATATATATTTGTTAAATTGATATTGAAACATAATATATAAATAAATATAATAATATAAATAAATATAAGTATAAATTAAGTAAAATTAGATTAGAGTAATATTTTTCGTCTTTTTTGTAAAGTATATCTAAAAGACTTGCCACAATTAATAAACTGTTTTTTTACTCTCAACTTTATTATTTTCACGAATCAATGAATATTATTAGTTTGTATTGATAATCTGAGCATTGAAACAAATCAAAATATATTATTATTCTTTTCTCGTATATGTGTTGCATCAAATTGAATTCTACATCTAATATCCCTCTAGCAAAAAATATTCGATATATTAGGGTGTCCCATAAATTTCTTTCTTTTTTTTAATACGAAATGAATATACGATATTTGTTGTTTAAGATTAATTTATTGCATTATATATGAACCGTTCTACTCTATTATTTTCTTATCTTCTACCATCTCTCAAGAAACCTCATTATTCCCTTTTTCCAAAATTATTGAAATTTATTTGCAAAATATTCCTCGAAGTTTTTATTTCGTTTACGGATTGGAACTATTTATCATGGAAAGAATTTTTTAATAACAGAAACAAGTAATAGTCGGATAGAACATGATCTGGGGATTACAAAAATGCGATAGAACGTCCCAATCAAACTGTAACAGCTTTTTTATTTCAATCAATGCAATATGCGCTTTTGCATTGTCGAGATGGCCTCGTCGGTTCGCCAATTTTCTTCTATGGCGTCTTTCAATTTATCAAGCTGATTGCAATATTTTGCAAAATTGATGATTTCACTTTGAAAAAACAGCTCATAATAGAGTACAACTTTCCAATCCCACCAAATAGACAAAAGAACTTTCATCGCGTGAAATCGTGACAGTTGAAGTTCTATTATCCTTAAATCAAATGCATTTTCGATACACATTTTGATACAAAATCCAAGTCTCGTCTCCAGTGACAAACCTCTTTAAAAAAAGGATCTCTTTCACATCGCTGGGAAAGGAAATCGCACGTAGAGACGCGATTCATAAAGTCGATCTCGATAATAGCTGTGGAACCCAAACTTTACATCGATTGACATATCCCATCCTGATCAGGTGATTATATATCGTTGTTTTGGGAATGTTAATGGCATTTACTATCTCACACACATTATATCGCGGATTTTCAGCGAGCATAGCCTTGATAAAGTCTATATTCGTTGCTGCTGGGCGGCCACTGCGGCCTTCATCTTTCAAGTCAAAATTTCCAACTCTGAAACTCATAAACAAATTGCGGATGGTCATAATAGTCGTAGTAATACCACCATACAAATCTCTGCAATATCATTTGCACTATCACCTTTTTTAAAGCAATAAAGCATAACATGCTGTAAATGCTTCCTTTGGCTATTCATATAGAAAAAAGTTTTAAAAGAGACTGTGTCTTCAATGAAACGTACTTTAAAAAAGCTCTGAGGTGACTGAAACCGATATCATAACGGCTAATAGATAAGCCTGCATGTTCATATAAAAATAACTAATTAAAGTCATTTCTAGCGTGATGCGAAAGAAATTTATGAGACACCCTAATATTAAAGTCGAAAATCTATCTATTTTAAAATTAGAAAAATTGCAATAATTGCAATAGTCAGAATTTTACAATTTTTTTCTAAACCTAAAATGAAAAGTTAAATAATATATTTTGTTTAGATTTAAACATTTTATATCGATTTAGATCATGACAAGATTTATGTCAATATATCATATGCTGAAAATTTCATGGAAATCGATTAATACAGAAATAATTGACATCGAAAAATGTAAAAATTTATATTTCAAAAGATGATCAAATATTTTTTGTCAAGAATTGTAATTATTTTTGGATATTTGATTTGATCACATCAACATATATTATGCATCAATATTATGCTAAAATTAAGATCTTGTTTTTATGTTTCGGAATTTATATATCCATTATAGAATCAATCACTCGTATTAAAGCTTGTATTAAGCTCTTTTATGGACTCTGTTGATTTTTTTCTAAATTTTTACATATTTTTAAATCCATAATTTTGATAATTGAATAGGAATCGTTAATTATTTTTTAATAGCTTTTTAATAGCTAATTTTAAGATTAATGATTATTCTATTTCTGCGTTTTAAAAATCTTACATTTTATATTATTTTCTCGATATTCTTGTACCATGATGAAATGAAATAAAAATTCTATCTAATAAATAACAATACTATATATTTATATATTGGCAACAAGATGCCAATTTCGAAAAAATCATCAAAAAAAATTCCTTCCAACGTAACCTTGAGTCCCGTCTTCGACGCGGACTTTGATCTGAATATTCGAGTGGAAAATATTAAAAAGAAAAGAAAAAGGATAGAGAAAAAAATTAGAAGAAAGAAAGGTGGAGATGGGGAAAGGAATAAAAAAAAATATAAGTATAAAAATTGTCCGGACGGGGGGTTGAAATAAGCTATATTCACCGACGTGTTCGTTTAGCATGAATAATGTAGCTTCTGGCACGAGCGGATAAAGCGAAGAAGATATAGATAAAGAAAAAAGAGGGAGTAAGAGAAGAAGAGCCTCCGCTTGACGAACGCTACGTAGGAGTAGCCCAAGTATAAAGGACGGAAGGGTGCGAGTGAACGAGCCAAGACAGAAGGGCTTTGATCTTTTGTAGCCGTCGAATTTACGTTGAAAAGTTAGTAAATGCCGGCTACAAAGTCTCTCGAACCTATCTTTCTCGAGACGTTCAAGAATGATGCTCCAGCTACCACGGTAAATATCTTATTTCGCACCAAAATTCTATTTAGAAACCGGTGTTTCCTATTCGTCGTTTCGCCCTCGGTTCAACGGCGCAAATACGATAATACGACGACGATCGGGACCGCGGATAATTATAAAATACAAATAACAAAAATCGCCGAGTTACAGGATGACGTTGCGTTGTTGCCACGTAAGCTGCTCCGTGTACCGCTGATACAACACCGTAAGACATCGTTATTACGAGCCGCGTCAGGATGCTTTTATGTCTTTTGCGATACCGAAATATCGCTGTGTCTGCTTTTCCTAGAATATCTCTCAAATTTCCCCGAAATCGAGTCGATTTGAAAATCAACTTGTCGCATCATTCACGATTCCTCGTCGAAACGAAGGATTATCATATCGAAACGAAAGAATCGTAGAAAGAAATGTGAGAATGTTATTCCAATGTTTGTCGGTTTTTTCCATTGGAATAAGCGGTTGGGTATATAATGCAAAGATCCCGTTTCAAGGGAACGTGATGAAATATGTAATATTATATAATATTATATATTACATTTTTTAACATGATTTCAATTTCAACTTCGATTCGATAAATAAAAAGAATCCGTTAAATAATAAGTGTAAAGATATTTAATATAAATGACGAATAAATAAATTATATTTAACACAAGAATAATAAGTCAAATAGAACAGAAAAATTTAAAAACATTTTAAAAACATGTATAAATTATAATTTTAGAATATAATTAATAATAATAGTTTTTACATATATATTCAAGATAGTGCAATACAAATTGAATAACATGTCAAATAAAAATAAAATAATATGTTTTCATATTTCTGTTTTTATTTCCATTAAGAAAAATTTCATTTTCTTCAAAGAAATGAAAGAAATAAAAAAAGTTTTAATTACAAGAAGAATCGTTATTTAATTTCTGGGTTCAAAAGCGTAGATAAATCTTTGAATTTGTCTTTTTTAAAGTTTTGAAGTCACCTAAATCACGTAATGACCAGAATGACCATTTAAAAAAGATAATTTTGATTTTTCATTAAATTAAAAATTCAAATTCCTATTTTCAAATTTCTTTTTTTCTTTTAATTTCTAATAATGCAATTTGTAGATCATTGAAAACTGATTAATATTTATTAATACAAAACATTTTTTGGTCAACCTACCAGATTTCAAAAATCGTAAGAATTAAATTTTAAATCATTCTATATACATATAAGTATATATTATGAGTATCGATACCATATGATACAATAACAAATATAATTTCATTGTAAAAAGATTCATTATTTAAAAAATAATTATATAAATAAGATATAAACAATATCTTATTTAAGACATGATATCGTATTCATGTCATCTATCGTTAATCTCCTTAATAAATACAAGTTTGAGAATATAATATCGTTCTTTTGCCGAATTCGAATTGCATGACTATCGATGACTTTGAACTGTTCAACCCTTATTTTATTATTCTTCAAAATAGAAACACTGTTGAAATGATTCCATAGCTATCTGATGTTAAATGTGCGCAACGCTCGACCTTTCAGTCGTCATATGTCCAAGTCGCTGTTAACTTTCGATTTATCGAACCTCTCTATGTGCACTAAGCTTGTTCAGTTGGCCGTTACCGTCAACGATTGTTGTTGCCAGTTTGAAATATTTCCCGATGAATTTTCTCGAGGAATGACAACACTGTTCATGACCGTTTCGTGGAAGTCGCCGGTCTATCAACTAAAATATACATGAAAGTCTATGCTTTCTTCGAGCAAAACGCGCATGATCCATTTACTGAAAATGCGCTCTTTCGATTGATTATTGAAAATACCGCGTAAATTTGAATATTTTCAAGGAAAAGTGCTAATCTCATTGGCGCTGGAGAAAGTAGAATTTTTTCAGCAACCTTATTCATTTAAAGATAAATAACGCGATTCGAAAGAAGGAAAACGAAACTATTGAACCGTAAATATATTAGCAATAGCGATGAAAATTAGTAATTCTAAAAAATTGAAAATTCTTTCCTAATTAACGAAATAATCACCAACTAATAGGCGAGAAAAAAAATCGGAATCGACACTGAGAGATGACAAATAATAACTGCCTATCCAGTCAAAGGGAGAGAGAGGGAGAGAGGGAGAGAGAGAGAAAGAGAGAGAGAGAGAGAGAGAGAGAGAGAGAAAGAGAGAGAGAGAGAGAAAGAGAGAGAATGCTATCCAACGAATTTAGATTTTGATCGTTTCTCGCAAATAAAATCGAATAAATTCGATTTCAAATCCAATTTTCCTCGACCTCGGATCACTGACGTATACCGGGGACCACCCATTATTGTCGCTATAGTGGCCGACCACGGAAAGGGAAGGACTCCATTATTAGGTTTTCCCTTCGTTTTCGATTCATTCTCCAGTTCCGAATCTCTTCCTCTGCTCCCATCGACCATCCTTTCCCCATCAACCATATTCCATCTTTTTCACCTTCATTTCCGTTTCCCTCTCTTTCATCGTTAAAGCTAGTCTTCGATTGGATGCTCTTGATCATCCGTTCAATAGTTAATAGACTCGCCGCGAATCATAAATGAGATTGACAGATAAGTTAAATATATCCATTTTTTGGACCTGCAATATCGTAATTTGGTAGAATGTACAGTGTACTTACATATGGAGAATAAAAATTATAGTAGCATAAGTCATATGGAAATTATTTTGGAAAATTAATAATTAGAAATTGATATTTCAAAAAAGAATTTCTTTCTCCGTATACGTTTTTGTATTTTCTCGTTTCACTATTGGATTAGTTTTAATTTGTAATTAATATATTTTGAAATAATTTATCATTTTCTATCAATTAGACTTATCACTGTTATGATTCCATATAATGCAGAAATGAATTTGATGAATCACTAATAAAGTGGTAAAAAAAAGAGCATTTTATTTCCTTCTTTTCACTAATTTGTGAAACTATAATTTATGAAACTGGCTCTTATTGGAGATGTAGAGCCATGAATATCTATTTTTACAAATGAATCTGTTAGAATCAATCAATCAAATCTACATTTTTTTGTTTGTTCAAGAAATTATCTTTGTACGATATCACATATTAATTAATAAATAATCACAAATATTAATTTCTTATTAATTCCTAATTACATCTAACTAATATATTTTTGTTACCATTATCCATTTATAGAATCCATCATTTTATGAATTCTCAATATCAGATGTGCGCATTGACCGATATAAATATTGAAACATAAGAATTACGACTGCACAATCGTAATACATTTCCATAGAGAAATGTAGTTCAAAATGTATGCAGGATAAGTTACGATGTTTCTACGTCGCTGGAAGAATGCGCGCAGTGCTGTATCTAACATGCGACTTGCAATATCTCGAATTGAATTCCAGCACCGCATAACTACCGTACATCCGAAAAATATATGTGTGTACCGGACTTACATAAATGCGACATAAGATAGAAGAGATACTTGATTCGTAAAAAAAAAAAATCAACCTTTAAAGTTCTCAAATATATTTTATAAGACGTTTATACGTTCTCGGGTTTACAAGCTTCGACGTGAATCGGATATCAGGTACAGATCTTTTTTATTAGCTATGTCACGTGTAATGAACGTAACCGAGAGGGTTACTCTCAGAACGTAAAATGTTTTACGATCGAAACGCCGATGTTCAGCTATTTCTTTCTTTCTTGTTGTCGCGTTCTAGACTAGACTAGATTATAGTCTTTTCCGCAATTTCTTTATTTTTATTATCTTACGAGATAAAAGCACGATAATTGTTTTATGATAGAACTTGAATCGTCAAATTTTCTTTTTATATTATTTTTAAAACTAATTTGAAATGTCCTTCGCAAAAAGTAAGTAAATTTTTGCTTTTTGCTAACAATATGAAGATTTATAATATTGGAGGAAAAAGTGGTTATCAGAGCCTTTTATCATAAGTTAATTAACTTCGTGATTTTTATAATCGAGATATTTAACAGCAAATGATATAACATGCTATATTAATTGGTAATTAATATAAACAAGAAAGCATATAATTATATAAATAATTTAACTTGCGAAATAAATGTTTCTTCTACTGATAAATAAATATTTTTTAATAAATTAAGAAAATTAAAGAGTTACGTGTTTAAATTTGAAAAAAGTATGTAGAATATTGGTAATTATTTATAAATAAATTTATTTAATTTTTTATATTTTTAGATATAAATTAAAATTTGTTGAAATTATATTGGTTAATTCCCTGAAGGATAATGTCGATACAAGAAGAACAATTAATAGAAAAGTAAAATCGTTAAATGATATCGCAATTTCAATAAAAAATAAATGAAGAGTATGAATTTCAAAACTCATCTTTAAATATTTCAGACATCGAGGTTTTTCAAACTTCTAATAACAATATTTGATGATATACGTGATGCAATAAATAATTATGCAATATATGTGTTATATGATAAACGATATTGTATGGATTAATATAACAAAATATAAATTAAACGCCTTATTTGCGAATTATGGGCAAATTGTGTACATAATGAATGCACATCGTGCAAAAAAGAGGATTATATTATTTAATTTTTTTTTATGAAAATATTGTCGATAAATTATTTTTTATATTTTATATTTTTAGAGGATCATATAAAATCCTCACTTTGTAAGCGTTTCTTAAAATGATTTATTTTCACAATAAATGTTAAATTCAATTTTTACTTTACCTTATGTCACACAATTTTATTACTTTATTTACATTTTAAGTAAAAATTTACAATAATTTAAATTACAAATATTTCAAGATAATTACAAACAGGCAATTACCATCCTTTTTCTTATATCATTTACATCGATGCTCAATCTTCATGGACTCAAATAGATTATAAGAATAATGTTTATTTACCTGCATGGATTTTAATACAAATACAAAGAAATTAAATTTATGAGAAATAAGAATTCAATTTTCAACAATTTATCAGCATTAAAGTTAAAAACTCCACTAATGATTTAAAAATACTATTCAATTTTTTATATTTTCTAATTACTTATAAGATAATTAATTTATATAATTTATATAATTTAATTTATAATAATAATATAAAATTAATAAAATAATAATATAAAATAATATAATAATTTAATAATATAATATTAATAATTTACTTAAAAGCTAAATTTTACTTATAATTATTATAATTGTAATTAATAATTATTAAAAAGTATTTAGCTTCCTGAGAATATACAATAGATTCAATACAATTCTATAATAGAGATTTTATTATATTTTATTGTATTTTAATATCAATATATCAACAATATATGTTTCCATTAAGGTTTCTATATTCAACTAATAACAATCGAAAAGAATGGAATTTTTGTATTTTTTGGAATTGACTGACCGACAAAGATGAAGTATGATCATAATCTATGTGCGTATGTGCATATATATATAATGTTCTGAAAAGTAAAAGAATAATTTTTGATCTTTGCTCTTTATATAAAATCATCAATGGCTTAGTTGGATAGTTAATGAATAATTACAGTCTTGAATAACTTTAACATCTTGCCTCCACATATAATTGAAATCAAACTTTTTTGATAATGATCACTTTTTAATTCAACATATTATATCTAATTTAATTTCTATAGATTAGTTGAATTTGATATTAAATCATTCCAATTCTTGCTGATGATTAAAACTTTTTTACTTTTTAAAACTTAAGACAATGAGATTACTATTAAAAATCTATAACTGTATATTTGTAGTTTTTATATTTTATGTATGTTTAATTATATATTTGTTCAAAAAAAAAATACCAATCCATTAGTAAATAATAAATCAATAAATTTAAAATATCTATTAATAAAAATGAATTTTCAAAATAAAATAAAAGTCTGTTTATTATTTGATTATTGATATTGAATTTAGTTCTTAATTCCTTAATAATTTTTCGATTAATTAATGGAATTCATATGAAAAAATTTTATAAAACATTTTTTTTAAATATATAATTTAGAAATCATGGAAAAATTTAAAAAATTAAAGGAATTCGAGAACCTGTAAATCTTTAACTAGAAAATCAAAAGTTTATATCTTGTGTCATCTTATAAACAATCCTCTTACAAAGAAGGCTGGAAATTCAAAAAATGATGAAATTTCATACAAGTAGAGTGAGTCATCCATAATATGACCTTATTTTTCTTTGGTATCAACATTCAGTTTTAAAGGATAAAATCATTCCTTGAAAAAAAATTCAAAACTTTTTTTTCGTAAAAAGGTGAAAGATATTTTTAAAAAGTTGCATTGTGTCGACTAAACTATGTAGAAATTTTTTTTAAAAAATCCATTATTTTTGAGTTATCTCTCATTGCCATTTCACAAAATATTGTTTTAACTTTTTTTGTTTAGTTTTTACTATGCTAAAATATCTTTGAATCTGTCATAATCAAAATATTGTAATAAAAAAAAGATTCTTTATTTTTTAAAATAAAGAAAAATATTGTATTATAATAAGTATTACAAAAAAACCTTGCCATTATTCCATATTTAATGCATTTATCTAAATTATTTTAAGTTATAAATATATAACAAAATATCTATAAAATTTTTTTATTTTTTATGATTGATTCGTAAACAGTATTTGAAAAATAGTATATTATATTTAGCTATTTTATGTATTTTAAAATAATTGTGAAAACATAATAATTACCTATTATTTAATGATTCAAAGGTATAAAATATATATGATGGCAAGAAAAATCAATTAATATTTAAATTAATGTAAATAATAGCAAGAAAAAACTTTAGCGCAACTTTAATATCACTAAAAAAAGATTAAACGGGTTCATAAAATACCGTTTTAAATATTGAGTTATTCTTAGCAAAAGAAAATATAGCCAGATATTCCGTTTGTCAAGTATATCTTATAGAGATCATTCAGTATATATTTTAGCATCGTTATATAATGATATGTTTTACTTTTTTACTGTATTTTTTATTAAAACTGAAAAATTTTCTTCAATCTAATAATTTCTGTATATATATAATTTACATATATATATTATTTTAAAAAACATTTCTCGAAAAATACGGAAAACACGGAAAAAATATCAAATAAAAATTATATGACATTAAGAAATAACTTATTTGACTTTTCAATATTTTTGAATATTTTTGCAAAAATCAATATCGAATTTTTAAATTGAAATTTATATTTTTTATTTTACACATTCTTGTATCGACATGTTTTCAAATACATAGATATTATTTTAACGGAACTTTGGTATAAGCTTGAGATGATAATGCTTAAAATTACTTTTTATATTAAAATGAAAATTAAAAATTATTCAAAAAATAATCGATATACGTAATTATTTACTTTAAGGAATTCTTCGTCGATGATCCTGGTCTGATATACATATTTTGCCAAGAAAATCATCCTGAATAATTTTCCCATGCAATTTAATCGACAGTCTCTTGCAGTTCACGAAAACCATCATACATATTTGCATAAAATGATTGTTATTATTACGTTGAATTTCGCATATATGTATGTTGACAACGACATATGTATCAGCATGTTTATCTAAACCATCGTTTATCTATTATCTATATATATGTTTCTACAAATATATAGCAACGACCAACATCCAAATATATAATGGATGGTCAAAAGATTATTTCCTCATGGATTATAATGAGCTTGAAATATCTCAATTCATAACATGTTTGGGCATTTCACGGATCCTTTAGATACAATGATAATTATAATATAAAATAATTCTCAGGCAATCGAAATTATGAGAACAATGATCGAGATTACAAGATATCAAATATTACATTGCTGTTATTGTAACTTTAATGTAACTTCTATTACTCAAGAATATTTAATTTTCATATTTCGAACTCGAAATGAATATTTTTTTACAAATATATTTCAGAAATAGATCGTCGAGTAAGGTAAAAAAAAAAGTTATAAAGAAAAAATTATTGAAAAAAATTATATTGCTTTTAAATTGAAATTTATATTTTTTATTTTACACATTATTATATCGACATGTTTTCAAATACATATTATTTTAACTTTAATATAAGCTCGAGATGATAACGCTTAAAATTACTTTTTATACGAAATTAAAATTAAAAATTATTTAAAAAATAGTCGATATACGTAATTATTTATTTTTTATTTATTCTATATATATACATGTAGAGATCAGGATGATCAAAATTGTTTTGTCTATGTTATATAATTATTATCGTTTTTCTGCATCTCGAAAACTGTACAAAATGTCAATTAAATAAAAAGGAAAAATTATTTGAAATAATATTTTTTGTTATTGATAACAAAATTATCGGATATCCTTAAAAAATAAATAATTGCCAAACAATCTTTTATGTTGGACCAATAACCAAAGATATAAATTATCGGATTGTTGAAGATACGTCAAAAAGTATCGATGAGAATATTACAAACTTTTTTTCGAGAATGATATAATAAACTTTTGTATATCGAAATAATGTCAATAATTTGTACACTTATCATAAGATTCCTATTACATATACAAATATATCTAGTTCTTTTTAGAATATACATATAAAGCCTGATCTTCTTGGAGGATCAATTTTACTCCACGATATATATTCTAGTTAATATCAATCCATGTCAACTTTGAGGATTCATATTTCATATTTGCCTCAAAATGTAAGCAGCATTTCGAAAACATCTCGATGTCAACTGTAATAATATATATCAATTTAAAAGCAATTTTAAAAGCAAAAATATCGCAACATCAAATATCACGAGTTTTCTCTCTCTCTCTCTCTCTCGATATTGTATAACTTATTTTTCTAAAACATACATTTTTACATCTTCAATATTTTTCGAGATATTTTTCCTCGTACAAGATTAAAATCTTCTACATTTCTAATTATATTACGTTATATACAATATATATATATATATATAACGTTTACACAAATGGAATAACGATAATTCAAATGGCAAGAGGTTAGTTGAAATTCAGATAATCAGGCTCACTACGTACATAATAAAATTTCGTTCAAAGAAATGGAGTTCGTGTAAACAGAGTTCAGCTGGAAAGCTTGATCTCGCTGATATTTGACGACAGGTTGATGCAATCGAAAGGAAGGATGTCTGGAAAATTTAACGAACTAAAGATTGAAGATAGATATGCTCAAAGGAAAAGGGAAAAAGGAGTAATTAAGCATTTCGCGCGTTTCACCGAGGCTTTCCTGTTGGCAAAGCAAGAGGACTCGAAGGGAGCCCGAGGAGATTCACGGAGGATGGCCGGGAACGAAGGTGGTGGGCGAACGGTGCTGTGGTTGAGGAGGCAAAGCCGGAAAGAGAGGAGGCAGAAAAGGCGCAATTAGCTGGTTAACGGGCCGCGAAAATGTGAAATGCAGTGGAATTAGCCGACAACCGTGTACGAGTTTTTTCGAGACAGATGGGTGAGAGAGAGATGGGGAGAGTCGAAAAAAAGTTTGACTGGTCGCGAATACTCGTTCTTTACAACGTATTTTAAATCGTTGTCATTCGAAGGATCAAGCGCACAAATTTATTTGCTTACTTTTATAGCGAGAAACGTATCGAATACGAATCATTTAAAAAACATTGTTCTTACTTGTTCCATTAAGTGGAATGTGTCGATCCAATCCAAGAAAGAAAAAAAAAAAAAAAGGCATAATTCACACGCCACCTGTTATCGTAACGGCGTAGAAATCGATAGGTGATAGAAACTCGGCTTTCTCTCTTTTTTCTTTTCCTTTTTTTTTTTTTTTTTCTTTTTTTCTTCCGGTTTGCTCCGGTAATCCTTCTTTAATGACTCAGAATCACACCGAACTCTTATCGATTCGTTCGTCACGCGGACGCAATGAGGGTTGTTACCTTTGCAGTTTTCTCTCGGCCGGAAGAAATTGGTTCACGGGAATCGTGAAACGAACAAACGAAGGGGAGAACGTGCAACGAAATTTATCGTTAGAGGGGAATCGATTCGAGAAAAAAATAAAAAAAATGTTGTGGAGGGAAGAAAGTTGGTTCGAGAATCGTACGAATATTTCGACAAGGCCCTCGGCCCTCGTCTGATTTACGCATATGATCACGCGGAATTATTAATTATCGTGACGCGCAATATGCATATCGCATGAAAATCTGAATAATACGTTTTCCGTTAATCACGCGTATATATCGATATCGGCTGCGTTTCCCAGGCAGAAGTTTCGATAATGCCGTCGAATTAAACTCTTTGAAATTTATAATAATAAACAAGAGTTCGTATAAAACAAGATCGTATGAAACAACGATTTAATATTCATCGGTATCTTTCCATAAATCGGGGACGTTATATCAAGGAGAATAATTATATACACGATAAATTAGCCGTCGAGTGAATGGGCGAATCGGCGGGATCGTAGACACAATGCGACACGACACCTTCGATAAAACGACGCGACGCCTCGTTGAATTTCAATTATCCTCGGTGAATTTTAGCCGGGGTGTCGATTGAAGACTATGCCTCGAACAGCAATACCAAGCGCCGCCAATTATATATCGCGTTACTACATCGTTTCGCGAACGTGAAACAGTTAAATTCGCCGACCTTTGATATCGAGATGGAATAATTATTTTCGGGATGCCCAGTTTCATGCTGCGATCGATAAGCCGAAAAGCTAGCGCGCGAAATCAACCACGAAAAAAAGGAACATCTTCTCGAGCAATTATCGTAATGGGTTCGGTAATTAAATCGATTTCGCGATAACGTTCCCCGCTCGTTCTCCAGGGTACCGTTAGAAATCGATACACGTTCAAAACTCCTCCTCCTATTTCTCGTTACTTCCATTGTTGATAATCTCGTTTTCTCCCCTTCAGTTTTTTCACCGTTTAAATTGTGATTATTCGAACGTTTTTATAAGAACGTTTTTCTCGAAGAAGAGAAAAAGCGCAAAGTCTCGAGGGTAAGTCGGGTAAGTGAATGGATAATTCGCTGTGCTGAACATAGCCCGCGCGATCAACGTGCAATGACTGACCATGTCGGTCAGAGTCTCGTTAATGCCATTGTGTTGGGAACGGAAAGCCACCGTGTTGAAGCCTCTTCGTATCCTTTTTCCCTCGCTTCCTTTCCTCCCACGTCTATCGTTTCTCTCTCTCTCTTTTTCTATATATATATATATATATTTTAAACGGTCATGTTCCTTCCTCCTTTTCTCTTTTTTCTCTCTCTCTCTCTCGTTTTCTACTTTTTACAAGAGAGAAGTTTCAACGTCGAACGCACCCGTTAAAGTGTGCACTAGGACCTTAAGAGGATTCCTTAGAATTACGATGCCTCTTTGTTATATCCCCGCGGATTTTCACCGGCAAGATAGAGGTGTCGCGCTTTAAGTTATTCGGTTAATTTCACCGATCTCGCGGATAAGGCGATTAATTCTCATGGCAGAGATATGTAGCAACGATAAAAACGTCGGATTTATTTTTACGAGCGAACGGACGAAAGCATGTTTATTCCTTCTTTTCCTGTCTATTTATTCCCGTCACGGTTCGTTAATCGACAATTCGACGACAAGAATTCTTCCCGACGACGTTTCCGTTTTCGTTGATTCCGTTTCGTTGTCCAAACAAAATATTCCTTATCGAAGCGAAGAGATCAATTTTCGAAAGTCGAGAAACGCGATGGTTTTCATTTCCTTGATAATTGGATCTCGATTCGGGGCTTCGCGGTTTATCAGAACGCATCCGGGTTAGAAACGAAGCGAAAGTGCGGTGCAAAAAGTTTTTCCTCGAAATCTTGGTCAAAAGTTAGATTTTTTTTCTTAATTTTGAAGATTTTATTCCATTTGTGAACTATATCAAAGTTTCGAGCTTTATTTTTTTTCATTAACATCGATTTTCTCATTATACAATTCTCTTGGAGATGCGACTTTAAAGTTACACAATGAGTTTCATAACGTGAAATGAAATTTTTAAAGAAGAAGTGGAAATAACTTTTTGATTTATTGTCAATTTATAATCTTTTTCTTCAGCAGCGATTATATTTTATTCCAACTTAGCTGTTCGATATATTTTAAATTAATAAATGTTCTGATTTTTGCATTTTAAGAAGATTTTTGCGTTAAAGAATACTATTTATTTTTCCTAACGTCTTTTTCCTAAGGAAATAGTTACGTATCAAGTAAGATCAAACGGCAATTTCTTTTTTAAAGTAAACTTCTAAAGAAAGCTTCTGAATTTGCATTTTTGCACTGGTTGGATTTTTCAGCATTATAGATTGCGATATTTTGAATTATGTTGTCATTTCTTTGCCGCCTGTTCCATTATTTCTTCCTTATAATGATATTTTCTTTTCACCGTTTTTTTTTTCAATCACAAGTACGCAAAAAGTTTAATGATAAATAATGTAACAGAAAAATTTTCAATTATCAACAAATCATTTAGAAAAGTTAAGGAGCCATATAACCCATCTCCAAAATATCATTCGTATTAATCTGCTTACAAGTTTGTAAAATTGTATCTGTGATACAATATAATCGATCAATAACCATGTACAAAATATTAATTTGGATTAAATAACTGAAAGAAAGCACAAAAGAAACACGAAATATTTGAGAAATATTATTTTAAAATATTTCCTAGAATAAGAATGGATCATAATTTTCTTTTATAATTTGCTCGTATCATAAGATTTATATATAAATAATATATTTTTTTTTAATCTTTATATTTCAATTTAGCGAATATTATTTGTGGTGATACAATGATGATAATAATAATTTGGTGAGAAAATATTATCCACAGTCATTTTTTTCATTTCTCAGAGTTATTAAGTTTGAATTTATTTTTGTAAATTTCTAGAGACTTTTCAGTTCTTTTCAATTTTTATTATTTTATTTTCAAATCTTATTTCTATCAATTGATTTGGATGAATTTTCCAATTATCAGTGAATATATTTTAAGAAAGCAAAAAATAAAAAGGATTTCATCCAGTTTTTCGATATATGACATTAATTTGGAGAAGAGGAAACAGAAAAAGAAGAAAAATATTAATTGTTTATTAATTAATTAATCATAATTATTTATTTAATTATTGTATAATAAATATTAGTAAGACATCATTAAATATAAAATAGAATTTATTTTATATTTTTATACTGAATATATATATACTAATAATTATTATTTTAATATATAATTAAAATTATTTCCATATTTAACATCAACAAAGGAAATAATTATTATTTCAATATATTTGTTATCACGCGTCATATGTAACACGTAACATCCTATGCCTTTAATGATATGAATATTGGTTAATTTTCGTGAAATTTTGTTGTATTCAATGAAGATAATTATGCATATTAAAAGTAGTGATTAATTATGTTTGCTTATTATTATATTTTTATATTTTTCTTTTTTTTATTCCTCTTCACATTGTGCAAAAATTAATATAATCGAAACGTCTCTTTTTAAACGACGATAACATGTTAAAGTCATATTATAATAATTTATTCCAATTTAAATTGAAAAATATTACTTTTCACCGGGATTTTAGCGAAAGTTCTCTCTGTGCGACGAGAAAATTTTCTTAGAACGAGGGGATTGCGACATTCAACTTGCTCCCTTTAATTCACTTTTCCAACACGCTTCCCTTCTTCTAGGTTGGCCGTCTATAAATTTTCACCCGTGTGTGCAATTATGTAAAACTCTTCAGGCTGCGCGGGAAGCTTCCCGAAATTGTTTAGCGCGGAAATAATTCCTCCTCTCGGCAGCTCGTAAAGAATGACAGATTTGCGAAAAATACAAATTTTCGTATAAATTATTTGCAATGCACAGCTCGTTGAAAATTGAAACGAAATCGAAAACGAAAGAATGTAATCGATTTTGGTATTATTTTCATTTCGGTCGACTGAATGTATAATAAAAGTATTCACATTATCTTATAGATAAATTCACTTAACTTGGGAATGATTAGAAATGGAATAATCATTAAACGTTATCTAATTTCATCTAAAATCACCTAACTTGAAATGTTGGTGTAAATTCGATTTTAAGTAAAATTAATTCTAAGTTTGTGTGTATATACATATATACATGAAGTATTATAAAATAATTATGAAAGAGATGAATAATTTTTTTTTAAAGTTTATAATAGATCAAATTATGCCTAAAATGAATAGAGAAAATATAAAGATTTTTATATATATGATATTATTAAGTGGAGTTATATTAATAATGCCTAATACAATAATACCTTGATTAATGCTTAAGATATTCTTGGAAGAGAAAACATTAAATAAAACAATAAAGTTATCTTATAATTAACATATAATAAATAGAGATAAAAAATATGCAACTAAAAAACAATTTTATTTTAATTTATAAAATATATATATATATAAAAAAAAATGAATAGATAGTTTTCGATTATGAAAATCGCGTTATATAAAATCAGTATTAATATCGTACAGCGTTACACGAGATCTCATACTAATAAATATTAATAATATAATATTTTTATAAAATAAAAAATTATAACAATGATCCAATTAATCAATACTAGATTAATTATCCATACTAGATTAATTAAATCATCTATGGGATGCATCTCTATAGAAAAGAAATATATTTTATTTCCAATAATTTGGAAACAAATAAAATAAAATAAAAAATTAAAAATAAAAAATATATCAAAAGTTACTTGTTATAACTAAAATTTTTTGAATAATAAAAAAATATATACTAAAACAAAACAAAAATAAAATCTTAGATGAGTATATGTCGAAACTAAATTTTTGATTCATCAAAGACTCTTATTTCTGATTAGTTTTAAAAAATTATAATTTAGCTATTAATTTTTATTTATAAAATAACTGTCAATAAATTTATTACAATAAAAGTAGTAAGCAGTTATTTTTAATATTTATAAAAAAATTTTTAAACAATGTAATGTATATATGCATAATCTCTTTTAAATAAAAATTTTATATTATAATAATAAATTTATTATAAATATATTATAAGCAATTTATATTTTATATTTTATTTGATAATTTAGATTTTTTTCCTATTCTATATTTTTTCATTTTACAATTTTCGCGTAATCATCAATATTTTATTCAATTATCTCATTGCTTTTTTCGTAATTTTTTCTATAATCGATACATTTGTTTCAAAACTTTTTATTGTTACTTTCTTATTATAGATCGGTTTCTCACATTATTTAAAAATAAGTTCATTTAATATAGATAATTATTTATTATCTATTTATTGTATTATTTAATAATTGAATTGGAAAACATTATAAATATTTTATATTGATATATCAGACAGAAAATAATTTAGTAAAATATACGTCTTAGTAAAATCTTTTAAATCTACTTTTAAATAAATTTCAAAGAAATAAAATTATAAACAAGAAAATTTTTTCTATGCAATTTAAATTAAAAAGATGGAATATTGTATAATAATTGCGAATGTTTAATTATATATATATATATAATAATTATAATATATAATATATTATTAAATGTTATTATTAAATATAATATATTAATAAATGTTATATAATATATATATATATATATTCTTAATTATATTATATATATATAATAAGAATAAATATTTATTTATTGATGCAATATATAGAACTGAATTGTGTTAGTAATCTTAATATTCAAGTATTTTAAAAATTATATAAGTGATCCATCTTTTCCAAAATATTCATTTTTCCTGGAATTATTCCACATGGAACCATCTTTTTCAGCAGGAAATTTCTTCGAGGAAGTGAAATTCACTAGATATAAAATATTTTAAATATTATTTCACTTGGGAATAAATTTTATAATACTGTAATAAAACACTATCTAAATATTTTATATATTTTAAAGTTTTGCTTTATCTGTTCCTATTATAAAGTTATATTTAAAAAAAGAAGAAAAACACATTGAAACTTTAAGAATATTAGAATGATAGAAGATATAAGAATGATATGATGCTAAAAAAATTGCATATATGATTACGATATATAACTTTCAAGACATAAATTAAGTATCATATATATTGTTACATGCATATATAATAATCTATATATTATTATATATAATACGTGTTATATTATTAATAATTTTATTTACAGCATGTGTCGAGTACACTTGTATATATTTGTAGCCACTAAACATTCATAAATCACTTCCATTCATAAATTATGGAACATTTAATAATATATAATATGGAAAAATGAACATTATGATTGTAATATAATATTGACACTAATTAACAGTTTGTATTGTAAGGAAATGTTGTTTCATTAGATTTAACATAAATGTATTATAATTCATTAATAATAATAATAATAACGCAACATTATTGAATAGAATAATTCATGAATAGTTATAAACGATATATTAAAATGATTATAAAAATTCAAAAAGAATCTTTTTATTTTAATGGAATAATAACTCCGGATGACTCTTTTAAAATAATTGATATATTATAAATTTAATGGATATCTAGCCAAAAAATATACATTTGCAATATATATTTTAAAAATATGTAGATTTATAATTTTAAAAAAAACAAAATAAAAAATAATCATAGATTTTGAAAAAAAAATAATTCAATTTCATATGAGATAACTCTTACTTCAAAATGCGATAATCTAAAAAATAGATATTATAAATATCTTACAAAGCAAATTTTTGTAACTTTTTATAAATTTTTATATATTTTATAAATTTTGAATTTCTCTCCATTGTTCATATCCAACAATGAAAATATTCTTAATTTTTCCGAAAAATCATAATTTTTTATTTGTCTCCTCAATATAAGCGAACGAGTTGAAATACTAAAAATTCTGGATGCTGCATTGATATTTATTCTGTCATTTTAAACTATCTCTGAGTGTAAAAATTAAGTCATCTAACTCGAAAAGGAAGTGATATCTTATCACATAATGTAAACATAATTTCTGAATATTATATTAATACATTTGAAAAAGTTATTACTAAAATATCAATAAATTGTAATTAAAAAAATACGTAAAAAGTTTTCAAGGATACATAATTTTAATTTTACATATTTAATTCACATAAAGATCAAAATATTTCTGATCTTTTTTTTAAATAAATAATTTTGAAAAATTTTTTTCATTGAAATTTGTTTATAAGCATATGGAATTTAATTGTAAATATGAACTTTTCATATTTTTAATAATTATTTCTCTTGAAATCAAATTGAAATCTATAAATTCAATATCATTACTTTAAAATATTATTTCAAAATCATTACTTTAATATCATTTCATGAATATCATTTAACAATGAAATGAAGTCAAATTACATGCTGATATTTAAAACGATTAAAACTTATTAATTAATCGTTTCTTCAGATTTTGATTTTTAGATGTATTATAAAAATCGATATTTTGAATTTTTTTCTATATATATAACCATTGCTCAATCTTAGTTTTCGAGATATTTTTACAAAAAGACGTGTCATTATGTAGAATTGTACACAGAATTTCGTTATCTTGTATCCATGCACAGCATACAGCAACATGTGCATCAGCATGCAACTGACGCTTATCAACTGTTTCTATAAACATATCACGGCCGGCTGGCACCCAAATTGTACATATAATCGATAAGCTAATATCATTACATTTAGATTTATCTTTAAAGAGCTTGACCATTCTACGAAAATAAAATATAAAACAATTCTTGGATTGAAATCATAATGACCGAAGTTATAAAGATAACGATATCAGTCTCGTAATTCGTATTTATTATTGTAATATCGTATTTATCATTGTAATTTTAGTCATTCAAGTGTTGTTTTATAATTATTTCTTTACGTTCCCTCTAACCCCAATTCTTTATGGATACCAACAACAATATAATGATTTCTGCGAAATATTCAAACTCGATGAATGAATTCAAATTGATACATTCCTTATAATAAGTTTCTCGTGAGGAAATAACTTTTTGACCGATTGACTTATTTATTAATTGCTTGTTGTTTTGTATTAACAGAAGATAAGTGACGCTTACTGCCATCTTATACATATAAACGAACTTTAATGTAATATATATATATAAAATAGCAATAATTTTTCGCAAATATTTTTTCAAAAATTAATAAAGAATCCGATATTTTTCTAAAAGAGAAAAATTGTTCAGAACATATATATCGACTTCCACAATATGAGAGATAATTAAATATAATTAAATTAATAATATAATTAAAGAGATCAAGATTCTTGATTCTTCGTTGAAAAAATTTTTGAGAAATTTTATTGTTCCAATTTGTTACGAATTGGTCAAAACATTTCCTCCAGTTAAATTGACAAAAATGTGTATGAAAAATTTTGGCGATCGATTACAATAATCATCCTGTGTATAAGGCCTTATCAATCGACCTCGAAAGGTTGCGTCGAATTGTACGATGGCCGAGTGTAGCAACGCGTTCGATTCGAGTGGACGAGAAACGGGGAAACGGCGATCGATAACGGGAACAACGTCTAATAAAGTTCTCTCCGTTAGCGGGAGAGCAGATCGCGTCACGATGAGATTCCGCTTTCGCCATTAATGTTCTCAAGCCTCGATTACCGCGACGTGGCGCATCTTAGTCATAAATCACGCGCGTAGCTGGCACGTGCGCCGCGTTAATCGAGTAATTAACATTCCGAGTCTCGTTTAATTTGTAGTATGTGGAGATGGCGCGCTACTACTCACGAGCTTTCGAACTGGAGGGATCTAATCTACCCCGTAATCTCGCCCGTTCTATGCCTCTTCGAAAAAATAAATCTCGATGAAGGCATTTTTGCTTCGACGATCGCTTTTTAATAGTACAATTTCAACGGGGAATAATGAGAAAATGACAAAAGCACTTTCGCGCTTGAACTCCTCCATCCAATTGAGATTCGAATAAATTCGAATATTCGAATATCCACTTAATTTTAAATTGAAATATAAGCATTCGAATAGATATATTCGAATAGTACTCGGAGCTTAATTAATTTAAGCTCGATGAATCCTTGTTATCAAATATCCATATTTTAAATATTTAACAGTAAATTGAAATTCATTTCGAAATTTGTAGTATTTGAATGTTTATGTTTTTTTTTGTTTATTTATTTTTTATGCGTTTACGTTTAGTCATTTTAAGTATTTTATATTGTTATATATACAAGGTATGAAAAGTAAATGTAAAAAGCATTATAGTTATATATGATTCTATATTTGTAAATCAAAGAAAATCTACAAATAAAAATTATAAAAGTAATCTTTATCTTGAAATTTAAAATCGAATTTTTTTTATTACTTTTTTATTATTTTATTTATTATAAAAATAAAGAGTTTCAAAAAAATCATTATAACTTTTTTGAAAAAAAATATTAAAGTTTCATTAATTTTTAAATTTAATTTATTTATCATATGTTTATAATTATAATAGTATTCGATTAGATTAAACAGGAGACAAACAGCCTGGATAAATCAAAGTCTGAGAAAAAATGAAAATAGAAATGCATTCTTTTATACAAATTGCTTTCCTTTACGATTCATTTTTACGTTTTAAATATTCACTTATAATTAATATTCGTTAATAATCTAATATATATCAGCCAACTAATGTGTTATAACAACTAAATATCTTAAAAAGTGAAGATGAATACAAGATTGATGTAAAAATGCAATACATTTATCGAGAATTATCTTATCTTTTGTTAATGAATACTGCATTAAAATGAAAAACTCGAATAATCGAATAATCACTTTTAACCTGTAATGTTCTTTGAAAAATAACACTCGATAACAACTCTTAAAAGAGACATACTCTCAAATGTTTTTGTATCTTCAGAAAATAAACAGAAGACGTTGGGTAATCGAGACCCTCGATAATCGAGATAATTGTGAACCAATTAATCAAGATCTCAATATACATTACTTAACTAAGCGAGTAATGTCGATTAGGATTATTATGTTATTATGCTAACAAAGTAGCAAAGGATTGCAAATTAAATTGTGAAATATATCACAATAGAGAAATAATGGATAATCTCTTCGTATAAAATGTTTGACGTTTGATAACAATGCATTTTCATCGTCTATGCTAACAACTTAAAGATCAAAAATTATGATAATTAAGTATAATTAGCAGAAAAAGAACAGATCAATTATTACTTATTATTATATTAGCGATGAATGCGTTAAAAAGATTTTTAATCTTATAAAATTTGTGGAAATGAGGCAACAGATTGTGCCGTTCCACGAAGCCGTTTTCATTATTATATGTATGCATAACGCAAATCATAGACTTTTAAAATTTTATTTACATAGATGAAAGCACATATAAGTGAAGTTACAATCTAATATCACAATAAATGCTATTTTTTTTCCATCTGATCGAAAAATATAAATAAATTATACAAATAAAAATTGTTCGAAAACTATGGAATTTTAATATTTTTTTTCAAGAAATTGCGATTCAATCGTTATAAAATTAATAAAAAAAATAAAATTTGATCTTGTAAATTTTAAAATTAAGATTATTTTTGACAAATCTTTATTTACTCATAATTTAAAATCATATACATGTTATAATACTTCATATAAATGTATATATATGTATGTTTATCTACAATTATTTTATACAATTATGCATATGTTTGCAATTTCTTTTCAAATAAATAAAATGATTATTTATCACGATTATGCGACTAAATAAAAAGATTGATAGAAAATACTGTTTATTTTTCACACTCTTCGAAAAAACGAAACAAATAGAAAGTATATTTTATTCATATAACAAGACAACAACATATTTAACACTATTCCAATTGTTTCAAAAAGTGACGAACTAATTATATATTAAAATAATCTATTATTATACGTTTCATATATCTACATAACTAGATATAGATACAATCGAGATTTCGATTCTAGATAATCCATCGTATCAAATAAATTTCTTTTTTGGTCTCTTTGATCCGAATTCAAATATGGAAAGAGAAATTTCTCATATTTGGGCAATCGTTAGAAAAAAGCTAGAATCCAAATACTCGAATATTCCAGATTTAAATTCAGGTATTGAATCTATACGGTTCTTGAATCGCAATTCAAGCTGTAACGAGTACTTCGATATTCGGATATTTTGAGAGAGCTTTAGTTAATTGAAACGAAGCTAGGAGCAATTTACCGGTAACGCGCGCGCATGACATCGAAAACGTCCAACTTTTCACGCGTCGCGACGCGCAACGTCGAACGAAATAATTGGAAAGTTACGAGGACATGAATTACATTGGTCAGAATCGAATAGAGAGAATTGGAGGAACGATCGAATGGCGAACGTCTGGTGGCATAATTAAACGATTTAATCGGAGAAACGATCGAGGCACCCGTATTATTGTACCGTTCTCTCGCGATCGGTGAAACGGCGGAAGCAATTAACCGAGGTCCGTGTGAGCTTTCATGGCCGTCCTCTTATCTGTCGCTTCCGTTCCTTCATGGAAACGACTTTGTTAGAGAACGCATCCTCCCCTTCCTTTCTCTAAGCATTTATCGCCTTTCGTCTGTTAACGTAAAGTGAGGAGGAGCAAGTTTGCCTGTTTCGTTGAAACGACGACGACGACGACGACGACGACCGATCTCGACGAAAGATATTCCCGGGACAAATGTCCCGCGCAAATCGAACACCGAGATCAATCGAACGATATCGAATCGAATAAATCTTCTCTCGCTCGTTGCTGCAACGTATTCCTGAAATTTGTAACGTGTATCGCGAATGCGTTTCGTTTACGATTTATACGTGTTTTTCGAAACGCGATTACTTTACACACGCCATTCGATTCGACTAGATTGGTATAGGTTAGGTGAAATAGCGCGAACAGCGATGCGAAGGACAGCGCCGTTGTTTATTCCACTTCTCCTTTGCTCGCAGAGGTACAGTTGAAACACCAACACGCGTTATTCGCTCGTTTACAGCTCCTTATCTTTATTCGCGTCCTGCAAATGGCATCTCACGCGCGTTCTACTCTTTTTTCCATTATGGATATTTCGCGCTAAAGAAGGAGAAATTTTTTATAATATATCTTATAATATATCTTCATCGCGATGAACAATGTTCGATGTCATTTTTCTATAGTTTAATCGTGTGTTTTCTCACTCCTCGAAATTCAATTTGGATATTCGACTAGGCACGCGTTTACCGAGCTACGGTTATCGGATTACTCGACATTTTCCATTACCAGGCCCGACTGGTAACGGCCGAAAGTAGCAACGTCTAAAGCTTATCCTCTCGATTCGACCGGTATCAGTTTTCACTGCCTCTCGAGGGTTTAATCTCTTCTCCCGTTTACGGGTTGATATGAACATGCGTATAGGAGGGATCCTCTCGCTAGGGGGAAATTTCGCTTCCTAAAGGAAATGCTATCGATCATAAACTTTCGTTTTCGATTCGTGCAAACATAATACGTACGATCATTTCAGTATATCGATATAATGTGACGATTACATCTATGCAAACAATATGTACAAATAATCGTTGTTGAAGAGTTTTTACTATTACTTTCTTCGTTATAAGATTTTTGAATAAAAAATTTTTTTATTCAAGCTTATCCAGCTGGCTCTTTCCTTTCAATTATCATATTTTTAAAAATTTTATGGATGGATCATAAGATATTTAATTCAAATTGAAAAGATCAAATATTTATGTATTATTTAATTAAATATTATTTTTATGCAACATATTAAAATGAAGTAATAATTGTAAACAATTATTTCGGAAGATATTTAAGTGATTTTTCTCATAGATAGGTTTTACCTGTGAGATATATTTTATATCAAAACAAAAATGTGTGATTAACGCATTCTCAGGATTACTAGAAAAAATTTATTTATTAATTTATTCATTATGAAAAGAATGGGAAAAAATAATAAGGAAAAATAATATGAAAATAATGGCAAAAATAAAGAAAATAATATGCGTTATATATATTGTAATATTAATACATCAGTAACATTTTTGTAAAGATTGATTTAGAGGTCAAAACAAATATGAAAGTTCATATAGAAAATCGTCAATTGTTCTTTATTTATTAAGTTATTATTTATTTATTTAGTTATTATTATACTTATTAAGCATTTTAAATTTATTTTAGATAAAACGAGTGGTATGATGGAGATAGAGTTCTCTCATTTTTTCTTTATTTTGCTTCGTCTAATAATTAAAATGCAACTTTTAATTACTTGTAACTTTATAAATAAAGCTCACTCGAGATTTTTATACAAAGTATCCCCGAAATTATAGTATAACCGACTGTACGATGATTCTATATGCAAAAGTAAGTCGAAAAAAGTGAATAATATAAAAATAAATAAAAAACATAATTTTTTTCGTTTAAAGTTTCGTTTTTAAATATATCATATTCCAAAATTTTTCAAATAAAATTGGTTAATTCTCTATTAAATACAAATGAATTATCACTTATTCTACATATGGAAATAAAAAATATAAAATAAAATTTCATCATTTATGTTCTTATTTTTAAAAAAATCAGAATTGAACGAGGAATTTACTCGACGAATTTTCAAATTTTCTTGAAAATTCTTCTAATTTTTATATGAAAAAAACTTATTTTATGTTTTGCACATTTTCACATATAAAATTACCTTCTGTCGATAATTCATTTGTATCTAATCGAAAAATAGTTAATTTCGCTTATGCTTGAAAAATTTTCCAATTTGATTTACTTGAAAATCATTTCAAACTTTGAAAATCATCATTACTTGAAAAAGCGAACTCTTAAACGAAAAAATGTTTTTTTTTCAATTTATTTTTAAACAATTGTAGGCCAATTGATTTGATCATGATTTCGAAGACAAGCCCACATATAAATTTTTAGCTTCTAAAATAGATCCTTCAAAAAATTTCTCCCAATACTTCTCCCAATTTTTCTTTCGCATTTCCCACAATGAGATTTTCCTAACAACTTTGCACTTTCTTTGTATTCCGTGGTGAAAGGATCACGCCGTATACCATACACCTCCTAGCCTCTCGCATCTTTCTTCGTCGTTCAACATTGTCCCCGAGAAAGGAATCAGGAAACAAACGAGGACCAGCGGATGATAACTTCGTGAAGCAACGGCGGAAGAAATGGTGAAACGGACCGGAGCCAATTAACGCTTTGAGCAACGGGTGTTTCGGTAACGGGAAACGCAAAGGAAATTCTTGTAACGCGTCGAATAGCATCGATCGTGCCGGTGACGGCCCTTGATCAAAGCGCACTCGTCTTCCTCTCGCGCCCAACATCGTTTCCAGTTTCCACTGGCAGGTATTCCCGGCGCATAAATTCCGCTACCGCCACCCTCTTTGTCTCTCTGAAATTGTTTCGCTAAATTTCGCTTTATCGACGTGCTTCGATTCATCTTTTTCTCCCATCTTTTCGAAGAAATTTTTAAATATCTTTTTTCAGATATGCGGCTTTGGATTCAACATGGAATAAAAATTGCGATATTAAAATGCAATTAACATCTAAAGCCATACAAATAGTCCAACTTGTCGGCACGGGTCTGTATGTTCAAGTTCGTTTGGGATAAAAATTGTGGAAAATGCAAAAAGTAGTATAAATGTGAAAAATTATTCAACAAGTTTGGATCGGAAAGAGCTGCGCAAGTAAATCGGAACGTCTGTGACGTAGAATTGTGATTATTGATTATCGATATATTCCATCGATATTTCATCGATAATTTTCGACGTGTTAATAATATCGTTAAGATGTGGAAGTGAAATTGATATAGAATTGAAATTTCTTTTTTTTTTATTGAATGTTATTATTATAAAGCATATAAAAATATTATATGTAATAAGTTGTTAATAAAAATAAATAAATTTTGAATAAATAAATTGAAAAATTAAGTTTACTTTCATTTATATTATTGATATTTTAATACTATTTTGAATTAAAAATTAATGAAATATCGTTTATCTATAGAAAATCGTTTAATAATATTTATAATAATATTGAATAAGAAATAATTGAATAAGAAAAAAATGAGAATTTTAATCACTTTCATCGATATCGTAACAATTCGGTATATTGAATCATCGATATAATATATCGATATAATCAATATTTATCGATAAGGATAATCATAATTCTGTGATAATTATCCAGTATAAATCACGTACATTTAGAATATATATATATAGAGAGAGAGAGATTCCTCGGTATTATAAATTGCGTAATAGATTTCTTTATTTAATTTTTAGACATAAACTACAACTTAATTTAATAAATTTGAATTAATAATGCGATAATATTTTTTCTTTTCTTTTCAAAGATTTTCGTATCATATAACTCGTTTTGTTTTCTGTTTAAAACATCTTTTTGTAACTAATAATAACTTATATAAAATATAATAAAGATTTATTATTTTAATTATTTTCTAGTACCATTGACAGACAATGTTTTAACAATTATAAATTTCTTATTAGTCAAAAAGATGTTTTATTACAGATATTTTATTATTCTTATTATCTCTACTTACAATAGAAATGCAGATGTTCGAAAAATTGAGGTCGATATATTTTTTTCATATAGTTTCTTATTCATATACCTATTCATATACCAATATACCTAGAATCGAATATTGTTAGTTTTTTTAATTAAAAAATTAAGTTAAATTTATAGCAAAAATTTGGAATAAAAATATTTCTCAATAAATTAAAATTATATAAAATATATAAAAATATAATAGCCACTAAGCCGAAAAATTATCGATTTTTAAAGTAACTTTATAAAAAACTAACTTTATAAAAAAAAATATAACAATATTTCTCAGATTATTTTAAAGAATGAATTCTTTTTTTATTTAATAAAAAAAGCTGATAAATTTTCAAAGATTATTTTTAAGAAGCAAGACAGCGAAGATAGTTCTGTGAACATTGTGAAAAATTTAAGTAACTATTTAATTTTGAAATATTTTCGCAAGCTAAATCAATTTGAATTTAAAAATTTTAGTATCTACTTTATAACGAGTCCTTAAAAGTTGATGTATTTTTGAAATCAGTTTTATTTTGAACGAAAAGTATCACCAATGTTGAAACACTGAAAATACACACATATTAAAGGAGATAATTATTATAAATATTCCAAACACTTCCTTCTATTCCACTTATCCAAGATAAAATAAAAGATCAATTGTTGAAGATTCTTTGTAAAAAAAAAAAAAAATATTTCAATCTTTGAAATTTTTTATAGTATTTGAAAAACTATTTTAATTTTTCTAATTAATTTATTTTTCTGTATGTAAGAATATGTAACGAATATAATTAAATAGAAATATATAATTCAAGGAAATTCGAAGCAACAATATGAAAGTTAAATAATGTAAATTTTTATTATTTAAAAAATATTGTTATATTTCATTTCACTACAATTTTTCAAAAAATTATAATTCTTTAAAATTTGGCATTTTTTCTATTTCATTTTATTGAAAACTTGTGCTATTTATTTTATAAAATATTGAGACTATTTTATAAAATATTGAGACTTTTATAAAATATTGAGACTGTTATTCAGATAAAAGTCTATGAGTTCATATATTTGAGAATGAGTTTTAATTTGTTATGTAATAAACTAGACGCAAATAAATGAAGTTCTAATGTATAGGTGTTGAAAAGGTTTCCTAGAATATGTGTGTTCACTTTAATGTGTGTGGCTTAAGGAGATGATTACTGTATCTCTTACTCTATCGATAATACCTTGAAATATCGAAGGATACTGGCCATCGGCAACAAGTATGGAATCAATTTAGAAAATCTAGAGTTCCATCGATTACTCAAATTAGAGAAAAGTTGAAAGTAAAATAGAAATTGTGAAATAATTTTTTATCAATTATATTGTCAATTTCGATTAATGATAGAATAGATTTAAATCAAATTCAAATGTAAAAAATCCAAAACAAAAATATTTTATTCTTCTTGTTTCGAATTTTAGAATAAGTATTTAAAAATTCTGAAAATTTATTTACAAATATTAAAATAAATATTTGATCCTATCAAATAATCGAAAATAATAATCGAATTAAAAACGTACATTTCTTTAAATTTTTTAATAACAAATATACGAAAAACACAAAAAATTATAAACAATGAATAACTTTATTTAAATTTTCATTTGATTTATTATATTTATTATATATATACATATATACATTATATTTTGTTTTTTACACATTTTGATTTAAAATTTGATTTAAAAATAATTTTTATTTTATTCTTTTTATTTGCAAACGTTTAAAAATAATATTTAATTTATATAATTTTATTAAAAATATATAATGTTTCTAAGGAAATTAAAGAAAAAAAATTATTTTACAACGTAGAAATATAATATACAATTACATTATATATAATTTCAATATGCAAGAATTAAGATAAACAAGAAAATTGATTTTAAATAAATGGAGAATTTTTCTCGTAAGATATTCATCAAGTTTCTGACTCGTCAAGAATTTAATAATTTTTTTAATTTCATGGAAAAGAGTTTGAATTAATTGCGTATAGATTCGAGTGTTTAAAATATTATTTTCTTTTTCTAAAAAATATTTCTAAAAAATTTTCGAATCTGCTTTGACAACGTTCAAATCTACCTGATTCCATCACTAATTCCATCGCGTAAACTCGAAGCGGAACCAGGTTCGATTTCGCAATGGGAGAAGATTCGCTGTAGCTCGCCTTGCGTATCCAATAGACGGACGTGCTTGACCAATTCCAACAACAACAACAACACAACAACAGCGAACTAGTATTCCAATGTCAAGCTTCGACAATATCGTTCTAGTTATCCTGCGATCCTTCGATGACAGCCAATTACACTTTCGAATGGCGTATCTACCTATTCGTTTCACAACATTGCCGTTTAAAAACACGAACGTGCTATCCAACGTCCAACTTATCGATTTTCGAACAAAGATTTTCGCGGTGAACCGAATCAGCTTTTTTTTTTTTTTTTTTTTTTTTTTATCTTATCTCCTATGTACGGCCAATTACTGCATAGTACATACGCGAGATAGTATTATATACGCTATACGCAATAACGATGAAACGGCGGTGCTCGCATCGCATCGATCCGATTGTTTAATTACATCACCGAAAGGATTTCCACCAAGTTCCAAGATTGGACTAATATTTGACGAGTAAAATTGGAAACGAACGAGAGCGAAACAAGACGAAGTGGAATGGAACGAGCTTGAAGGGGGAGAAATACGTCCGCGACCGATGAAAATATCCTCGGTTTCATCATTCTCGAAACGAAGATAGCAAGATCGCGATGCTTTTTCTTCTTTTTTTTTTTTCCATTGCTCGATTCCACTGCTTGTAAACCGCGACGGAACCAATTTAATCGGCAAATCATCGGGATTCCCGAACTCGGTTTTTCGCGAACAGATTCGACTGGATCGATTGAAACTCGAAGCCTCTCCCTTTCTCCCTTGTGAAACGAGAACGGCGACAGGTTTTTATCCGGCAAGGGGGAGGAGAGGAGAATCGACGGCGGAGGCGAGAATCTCCACCTGAGTAAATCGAATCGAGTTAAGCGACAGAAAATCCGAATTTCAACTGTATGTTTCGCGAATCATCGTGCGTGCATTTTTCCATTCGAATATACCGATGCGAGCATATCATCGCACGTAACAAAATGGAATTTCGAGAGAATAGCCGAGTCGTTGCGTTACGTCGCGTCGGGACGATTAACTGAAACGGGACGAAGAATAGAAGCGGTTCGAGCGCTTGTCGTCGAAGGAAGAAGAGAATGTTACCAGGGGAAATCATCTTGCGTTGCACGCTAAAGGCTTTGTAACTTATCCCGACTACTCCCGAGATTTGATGATAAGGAAGAAGCCCGAGGCGACTGGACCGGTTAACATCCTCGTCTCGTGATTCGCTACGCAAAGAGATGTAAACTGAATCAAAGTGGAAAGTTATTTAACTTAATAAATCGTTTGATCCTCATCTGTCCAATCTTATCAGTGCTACTTCAAAAATAATTCTTCAAACTGGATCGTGATTCGATCACCTTGACCCGTTCTTGTTTATTTTGTTTTGTGAACTATGCTCAAAGTCTTTCGTATTTAAAGCAATGTAAATTTTTGTTTTATGTAGATGACTTTAAAACTTTCAAAAAAATATATTTTTTTAACAACACGGAATGCAGATAAAGTTTGTTTAGATTGGAAAAAATGGTATAATAGAAATGTAGAATCCGGATGAATAATGCATACTTACAAGAGAGTATAAGATAATTTCTTATGAAAAAATAAGAAAAGAAAATGAAATAAAATTTTTTTGTTGGAAACTTCTTTTCTGAGAAAATCGAGTTTGAAAACTTTTCGATTACAAATGAAATTCTCAATTGGATGTATGAATATATAAATGAATTATTGATACCGGTTATTTAAATGAGAAAATAAGCAAAAAATGTAAAATTAATTTTATCTCACTCGAAAAAATTAATTTTCAAAAATGCGAATTTTAAAAATCGTCGATTACACAATTTCTTAATTATACATATTTAATTTTTATTTTTTCAAAAACAAGAATTTATATAATAAAATTTTATTCTACATTTTTTTGTTTCATATTAAAAGTAATCTTTTATTGGTAATTCATTCATATCTAATCAAAAATTAATTTCTTGTATTTATAAATTTCGAAAAATTTTCTAAGTTGATTTTCTCAAAAATGAAAAAATTTTATTCTATTTTTTTTTATTTTTTCGTAAAAGATCATTCTGTGTCTATTTTTACGTTAAATTAATTTTATTACATTAAATATTTATCTATCTTTCCATTTATCTAATATTTATAGAATACTTTCAATGTATTAAAAATTTGGCATTTAAAACATTGAACTTTATGATCAGACATTCTGCAAATTTTGAACATCTGATAGTTTCAAAATCTTGTATTTCTTATTGATTCTTGAATATTTTCTTGAATAATTTCTTTACATATATGAAATCCATGTTAATATTACAATATTGCAATACTAAAAAGTATTCAACATATAATTTTATTATATAATTCTTATAAAATTAATAATCCCAATACCCATCCTAAGTTATTGGCCATCCAATACACAAAAATATTATCGTCGCCATTAATTTAATACTTCATTCAGAATTAGATATGTTTATTTTTATATTTATATATATAATCTTATAAATACATACACAGTTATATACATTCGTTACACGAATCCAATAATTATGCTAAATATCATATATGCTGTTTTGAATTATACAATAAAAATAGTTTATTTTTATATTAAAAATATATAAAATTCTGTTTGTGTAAAAGATTGATAATTATAAAAAAAAAATATATTTATTAGTTCAAATTATATATATAATAAATGATTTTTGGTTTTAACTCTAGATGCACTTCTTGCACTTATTTCTTATTATATTACTATTATTATATTTATATATAAAATATTATTTTTTGCTTGTAATATAATAAGATTTAATAAGATTTTATATGATTTTTATTTTATATTTTATAATTTATTTCATAATAATATATATATTTTGTCACGATTAATATAATATGTGAGCTAAAATTTAATGGTGCATTCAATGCAAACTATAGGAAAGATGACTATTATTTACTTGATGGCTTAAGTTAAGTCTATAGTTAATGCAGACAAGCGATTTTTATTTTTGCTTCGATTATGTGTTTGTCTTCGTTTTTCGTAACAGAGAAAACAAGGAAAAAAATATATAATATAAACATATATTTTTAATTTTATTGCTACTATATATATTATACTATTATAAATTCTTACAATTTATCATTGATATTATGAGATTAAATCTCACACATTTAAGATTTCATCATTAATATTAAATAATATGTCTAGACTTAAATAAGAAAAAATTCAAATACATAATCGATTCTATTATAGTTTATTAAATTTAATATATTCCAAAATATTGCGTAACAATTAATTATTATGTACTATGTATTCATAGTCAAATTATCTCATATAATCGATACTCAAAATTATATAATTAAGATATCTGTGATTGGCATAAAAAAATTACATAATTATGTAAGATATCTTTTTCAGTTTTTGTAGCTCTCAAATTTTTCCACAATTCTAAGAATTTTTTCAAAATATTTTATATTATTGCACTTCTCTAAAAGTTAAAATCTTACTAACTAACTTATTTGAATTTTTTAATTTTATTTTTTAAATTATAACTGTATATAATGTAAAAAGAGTTTAAAAACTTGTTAATAAAGTATTATTATAAATAATAAAACTTTGGTAATCCGGAATGCTAAAAATTTCAATAATACCAGAATATCAAATATCATATTATTAAACTTGTTTTGCTAAAAAGCAAAGAAAATAATGTAAAAAAATCATGATTAATATAATAATACTAATTAATAATACCATTACGCGGATATTAAACAGATGCATAAACTACACACAAGATTCAAGTCTAATCATCTCGTGATACTTCGAATTATTCCAATATCGACGGTGCATTTCATAAAAAAAATACAATTCAAAAAAAAAAAAAAATTTTTTTTTCGTAGAATTGAAAAAAAAATTTCAATTCTTTTCATTTTATTCTGCAATAAAAGATGGCTTTGAAAAAAATGAAAACTATAAAGAGGTATAGAGACTATAAAAGAGATTTCGCGTTTTATTATACAATTTTTTGTTACGAAGTCATTCAACATCGACAATTTTTCAGCCGAAATTTAGTAATCTTTTAATTCTTTAGCGTAGCGTATACATTAATATATTCATGAAATATCTTAGAGACTAAAATAAATACAAAAATTGATATATAAAAATTAAAACTTATTTATTAAATTATAAACAATTCAATTAAATTTAGATTACATATAACGAGATAGAATGAGATAATTCTATCTCATTTTATATTTGTCTTTGCCTAGTTTCATCATCAATATGAATTTTAATTGTTCATAATTTAATAAATAAGCCTCGATCGACATTTTTATATTTGCATTTATTTTCGCCCCGATCCTCCAAAAATGTTCCACAAATATATTAACGCCATATATAACGCCTTTGACAATGTAATAAAATTAGGAAAAATAAATAATTTAAAAAAATTCTTTTATCATCAAAATTTTTGAAAATACATATTTACAATTTTTCATAGTCCTCGACCATTGTGTATTCGAGTCTTCCTCGATATACATAAAAGAGATTACATAAAATGTAGAAAGTATATATATTATATAAATACGTAATAACGTATGCGATCCGTATGCTGGATTATTGGATTTCGGATTATCGAAATTCTATCCCATATTCTTAACAAACAAAATCGCAAGATCGGAAGATTTGTCGAATATATTAGGATGTTTCATAAGTTTCTTTCGCACCAGACTAGGAATGACTTTAGATGGCTATATTTATATAAACATGCATTTATATAAACGTCTTTTAAAGTACGTTTCGGTGACTCTCCTTTAAAATTTCTTTCCACACCGTTCAATATGGATTCAATATGGAGCCGAAGGAAGCATTTGCGGCATGTCATGCTTCGTTGCTTTGAAAAAGGTAATAGTGAAAATGATACTAAAAATGAGATTTGTGTTTACAAGAATAGTGCGACTATTACGATCGTCCGGAATTGGTTTCAGAAATTTAATGCTGGCAATTTTGATTTGAAAGATGAAGATTGCAGTGGTCGCCCAGCAACGAATACGGAACTTATCAAGGCCATGCTTGCTGAAAATTCGCGATATAGTGTGCAAGAGATAGTGGATGCCACATTTCCAGGAAAAGGATACATAATCATCTGATCAGAATGGAATATATCAATCGATGTAAAGTTTGGATTCTACAACTATTGACCGGTCTTATAAACCGTATCTCTATGTGCAATTTGCTTTTCCAGCGATATGAAAGACATTTCTTAAAGAGGTTTATCACTGGAGACGAAATTTGGATTTTGTATCAAAATGCATTTGATTTAAGGATAATAAAACTTCAACTGTCACAACTTCACCCAAAGAAAGTTCTTTTCTCTATTTGGTGGGATTGGAAAGGTGTACTCTACTATGAGCTGTTTTTTCAAAGTGAAACCATCAATTCTGCAAAATATTGCAATCAGCTTGATAAATTGAAAGACGCCATAGAAGAAAAACGGTCAAAAATTGGCGAACCGAGGCCATCACGACAAACCGCATGTTGCATTGACTGTAAGAGAAAAGCAAAATAAAAACGCATCTCGAGGAAAATTTTGCAAAACCTCAACAATTTTGGAGAAAGAGAATAATGACGCTTCTTGAGAGATGGAAGAAGGTGATAAAGTAGAACGGTTCATATATAATGCAAAAAATTAAACAACAAATATCCTGTATTCATTTCATATTAAAAAGAAGAAAGAAACTTATGGATACCCTAATAGATCAAATATTTTTTGCTAAAAGGATATTAGATGTAGAATTCAATTTAATGCAACACATGTAGAAGACGAGACGAACTCACTGCAGACGAGATTTGGATTTTGTATTAAAATGTGCATCGAAAACGCATTTCGTCCAAGGACAATAGAGACCTTCAACCGTCGCGAAGCCTGGATTTCAGAAGAAAGTTCTTTTATCCATTTTGTGGGACTGGAAAGGTATAGTCTATTACGAGCTCCTTTCTCAAGGTGAAACCATCAATTCTGCCAAATAATCAGCTTGATAAATTGAAAGCCGCTATAGCAGAAAAACGGCCAGAATTGGCGAACCGACGAGGCTGTTGTTTTTCATCACGCAAAACCGCATGTTGTATTAACTGTAAAAGAAAAACTGTTACAGTTTGATCGGGACGTTCTACCTTATCCTCCGTACTCCTCAGATCTTGCTCCATCCGACTATTACTTCTTCCTGTTATTAAAAAATTCTCTTTGTGATAAACGGTTTCAGTTCGTAAATAAAAACGCACCTCGATGAATATTTTGCAAATAAGCCTGAACAATTTTGGGAAGAGGGAATAATGAAACTTCCTGAGAGATGGAAGAAGATGTTAGAGCAAAGCGGTTCTTAAAGAACAAATATCGCGTATCATTTCGTATCAAAAAACTTGTTTCCGTTATTAAAAAATTCTCTTCGTGATAAACAATTCTAATCCGTAAACGAAATAAAAACCTCGATGAATATTTTGCAAATAAGTCTCAACAATTTTGAGAAGAAGGAATAATGAAGCTTCTTGAAAGATGGAAGAAAATATTAAAGCAGAGCGGTTTATATAACAAAATAAATCAAGAATCTTAAACAACAAATATCGCGTATTCATTTCGTATCAAAAAATTTGTTTCCATTATTAAAAAATTCTCTTCGTGATAAACAATTCTAATCCATAAGCGAAATAAAGACATACCTCGATGAATATTTTGCAAGTAAGAATTTCAATAATTTTGGGAAGAGGGAATAATAAGGCTTCCTAAAAGATGGAAGAAGATGTTAGAGTAGTGCGGTTTTTAAAAAACAAATATCGCGTATTCATTTCGTATCAAAAAAAAAAAAAAAGAAAGAAAGAAACTTATGGAATATTCTAATATTTTCTATTCTTGAAAAATGGAAGATGTTAGAGCAGAGCGGTTCATATATAACTATATAAAATAAATCAAGAATCTTAAATAATAAATATCGCGTATTCATTTCGTATCAAAAAAAAAAAAAAAAAAGAAAGAAAGAAGGAAAGAAAGAAACTTATGGGACATTCTAATATTTTCCAAAAAGATATAGATAAATTTCTTGATAGAAACGGATCAAGGTTGGTGGATTATGAATCGAGAAAGACCGGCTGCCGATTCGAACAACTTACTCACACGTTTCGCTTAGATTTCGGACATTTCGTTGCTTCGAGAATTGGTTCGCCCGTACAGTATGCGCCAACTTCGACACAACGCGTTTATATTGTACCGAGTCGAGCGTCAAACTCGTGTACATACACGAGTCCCAGTGTGTTCCACTCGAAGTTTTCGTCACCTCAACGGCTCACACCTGTGTCGCTTTCGCTCCAACACTTCTGCCCGGATTTGTCTCTGCCATCGCTTCCGCTCTCGCCCCTCCCCTCCTCCTCCCCCACCCAGCTTTCCAAGGCTTTGCGAGTTTTACAACTTTGAAAATTTTACGCGCGAGTTTCGTAATTCGTTCGCGTCGTCTAAGCTTTTATCGAACGCAACCGAGGACTCGTTAACCAGACATCTAAAACTTTCTGCGGTGGACTTTGCCGCGCTCTCTAAACATCCTTCTCTCGAGATAATATACGAGAGTTGTAAAGATTAAGGTAGGTAGGTGGAAGAAAGTTGGATGAACGCTATGGGGACGACGATTTTCCCCAGACGAGTTACCGGCAAAACTATAAACTTGCGTATTTTAAACAGAAGATTAACGTCGTTTTGAACCGCATTAATGAAAATAAACATGGAGTTATTTAACCTAGCACGAGTGTCAACATCTCCACCAACACCGGTTGATACGATTCTAATTATCATAAATTACGATAGGGAGCAACAATCGCGTTATTATAATATATCAAACGGTTGTTTATTTATTTATTTATTTATTTTCTTGCAAAGGAATCAAAGTGAAATATGCATGAACACGGGACGCGACGCGCAGCATTGTAATGTTGAGCCGTATCGCGGCACGCCGCCGCCACTTCACGTCGAGCGAGGGACGCGATGAACCGGGAAAATGGGAAAATAAAGAGGCCCCTCGAGCGAAACATCGAAATCATTGAAGGGAAAGGGAGACGGATAGATAGGACGGCAAAGGGTGACGAGGATAAATCTTGCTTGGATTCGATTCGAGTCCCGAAATTGGCAGAGAACGCGTATAATCGAATTGCCAATGTCCCCAATACTGTACGCTATGGATGCGATCAATTAAAATAACAATATGCTCAATGGACCGCTTTGCATATAAATTAAAGGGGACAGTCGTTCGACTGTATCGGCACTTTTCGCGGTTGCAATCGCTTTCCCCTTCCCCTACTCCCCCTCCCCTCCCGGTTGCGGCTGGCACGCGATGCTCGCCCTCCCTCTTCCGCCCCACTAAATCCCCTCGTTTCCGAGACTGCTACGTCGAGCAGAATCGGACGCGTCGCATCGCCATTGAACGATGGTGACGAGAGAGAAAAAGGGAATACGACAAAGTCATCTCTAAAGTTCCGTGGAAGGAAAAAAAAAAAAAAAAAAAGAAAGAAAAAAGAGAGAGATACCCGCGTGTTTCTTTCACGGTTTAATGGCGGATATCTCCACTTCAGCGAGCACACGTGGCTATCTATGATCATCGTTTCATCATCGTTTCTTTTACGATTCTATTCTCGTATTCGCGAAATTTATGTTAAACTATGTATAACACGTTTTTTGAGGAACAGTAACGAGATTGACAATGTATAAATTTAACAACTTAGGATATTCGTAAGTTTGAAAGTAAATTTTTTTTTTTGGTATCCATACATCAGAGAAGGGACAATCAACACAAAGATGGATTTTTCTGGAAGAATCTGCTAAGGAAATCGCGTTGAATATTTTTGTCATCGCAGCAAAAAGATCGGTATAAAAAGCGAGCATAGAATGAAAGAATAAGAAAAAAAAAAAAAAAATTGGAATATAATTTTTTCATTGGAAGCTTCGTTTTTTCGAGAAAATCGAATTTAAACATTTTTCGACTGTAAATGAAATTGGTTAATTCCTAATTGGATACGAATAAATTATCGAAGAAAGTTATTCTATGTATGAAAATAGACAACAAATGTATAATTAATTTTATTTCATTTTAAAATTTTAAAAATAATCGATTATATAATATATTCTTGATTGTATATATTCAATTTCGATTTTCTTAAAAAGAAGAACTTAAATAATAAAATTTTATTCTATTTTTTTAAAAATTAGCCAATTTTTTGGACGAAAAGGACTCTCTCTTTGGACAAAAAAATTTTATTCCATTATTTTTTTTGTTTTTTTTAAAAAAAAATCATTTTATGACCGCTTGTATGTTATTCAACGAGATATTGTATATTACTTATGTATAACTTTTCAAAATATAAAAAATTGTTTATAAATAAATTTACTATATCTATCGGAAAACAATATCGAATTCATTCCGAACCATCAATTGGATTTTAATGATTGAACAGGTAAATACATTATATAATTAATTACATTAAAACCACTCTAGAAGAAAAAAAATTCGATATTTCTAAATATAAAAGCATTCGATAAAAATGTTGTATTTTGGAATACCATATAAAGAAAAATGTAGCAAATCACTTTTATTCAATTAATCAAAGTCATTTAGCTGAAAGATTCTTTCAAATCAAGTATCAAGATAAGACAATCATTCTATATTTAATAAAAGCAATCCTTCCTCAAAATATTAAATCCGATTCTTATATCATATATATGACAGATATATCCAGTTATTCATGATATATTAACGGCAAATGATATTCTGATTGAAATTCTCGTGAAATTTTTAAATGAGAATCTCGAAGAAAAAATCTTTGAATTGTTGGCTAGATCTAGATTTATAAATCATGAATAACACAACGTGTAATTTTCATTATTAGAAGTAAAACTTATAGTTTAATTAAATTTAACAAAAAAGAAATTCCACAATAAAATTATTATGTGAAATATCTAGATATCCAGTTCGATGCACGATTCATGAGATTTACACGATAACAAAAGATATATTAATTAAATACAACTTGATCTTATCTTAAAAAAAAAGTCCTTTTGATTGGAAAAAAATCTCAACAATAAGATTTTAATTTAAAGTAAAGTTATAAGATAGAAATATTACAAAGATTTCAAAACTTTAAAATTTAGATATAATATAGATACTTAATGGTACGTCACGAAACAAAATATTTCACAATGATCTTAGAATACAAACAGTGAAAGAAAAAATCGCGAGATTTAGCAAAAAATATATAAATAGATTACAAATTCATTCGAATCTTTATACTGGTTAATAACATAAATACAAGAGCTAAAAATCTTTTCTTCTTTTCGACCAAAAATTCACGTACGATTTACATTGTCAACAAAATATTATTCTTTCGTACAGTATCACGTTCCATTCTTATGAAACTTGATAAATCCATATAAATACGTAATCTATAAAAATGCTACAAACAATTGATTGATACAATATTATTTTAGAAAAATATAAGAAATATGACTTCCATTATTTTTCACGTTATTTTTATAAATGTAAGTTTGTATAAATATACAACATTACCTGCATAAATGTAAATTGAATGGAATCGTAGAAGAAAAAATATTACACATATGAAAATGAAAATAAATTATGACGACCACCAATTCTATTCCCGATATGCGATTTTACGTGTCGTAATTTTGATCGAGGTCCGACAGACAGATACGTCTGGATTAAACATCTTTCGAAAACGATAATCGGATAAGGGTAGGAGGGGGGAAGAAAAATGGTTTGACACGTTTTGTATCGAGAGGTGAACGATGAAAAAAGGGTGTGCGCGCTGGGTTTTGTCCCGATGGAACTCGGTCTCGCGTGGTCAAGATGAAAATGCTTTCGCGATATCAAAGTGCGAGCATTTTTCAACCTGGCGAAGCATACATTGCGAAAGAGAGATGGGCCCATTCCGGAAGATTGACTGGCGTTGCAGTTCCCGCTACTTCCGGTTCCTTTCTCTCGGTTCCTATGTTACCACGCAACTCCCTTTCTCTCCTCCCTTTCCATCGATCGAACCACCCCGCAAATGCGAACATTTATCACCGATTTTTTTTTTCCCTTCCGGACGAGGATGGGGGGAAAAAATGCCAAGTTTGTATATCGCGAATCACGACTCGACTCGACTCGACTCGACTCGACTCGACTCGACACGAGAATCCGTGTCGGCCGAATGGGAAGGTTTAAACGGATAAGACAACCGACGAACGTCGAATTCTTCGCTTCCAAATCGGCTGTTGCGGTTCTTGCGGCCGCCACTTCCTCTTTTCCTTCTCCCCCTCGAACGAACAGCTCCGACGAAACTGGATAAACTTGGATGGGGAAAAGTTTCGGGCGGAAGAGGCGGAACAACCCGGCGAAAACTTTATTCCGAGTGGCGTTACACGGGGACACGGTTTCGTTCTAAAAGGACGGATTTCGTGTTTCCGATCCCGTGGTTATCGATCTTTCCGTGAAATCGGGCACAGTTACACCGGGCCGCTACCTCGTATCCCTCGTATAACCTTGCGAGAAGGGAAAAAAGAAAAAGGCCCGGGGCGGGATTATTAAAATTTTCCATCGTTGCTCCATTCCCCTTCGGCCAGGAGGCGCGGCTTCGAAAAACCGAAGGCAAGTATTTCGAGAAAATTGGGTCGACCGAGATTAGAAAAAGTGGCCCGGAGCGAAACAGCTGTTCGTCGTTGGGAAAAAGGAATCGCAAAGTCACGCGAGAAAGGCAGACAAGGCGAGAACAAGTGGAGAGAAAATGGCGCGTGGCGACGCGTTTCAGCCATGAATCCTCGGGTCGAGGAAATCACTCGGGCCGATTCGGTTTCGACGAGTCTCGATGGGTCAACGGGGAATCGAGTTGAAGGTGAAGTTTGTTTCAGAGAAGCGAAAGCTGGCACGTATAATTCGATTTGTTCGGCCTAATCTTCCGATTTGCTTTCCGTTTACGGCCTCTCTCTTTATCTTTCCCCTTTGCGCCTTTCCTTTTTTCCCTCCCCCTCCCTCTTTTTTCATTCTTTCCTATATCTTTTTTGCCCTTCCTTTTGCCGCGACGGGGCACAGAGAGAACGTGAAAGGATTAGAAATTGGGTCGGCGAACAGGCGAACCACGCGGAGAAAATGAAATACCGCGGAAAACTAAGAGTAAGAGGGAAAACGCAGACGCGTGTAGGATGGGTGCGTCGCTTTGGGCGCGTTCCTCCAACATGTTGGCCGATGAGAAGAATTTGGCTAAATGCCAAATTCGGGAAATATAACGAAGGAACGAGGTTTCTCTCTCTCTCTCTCTCTCTCTCTCGTTTTTCTTTGACGCCTCATCGTTTATCGAGATCGGACAAAATGAAACGAGTTCCCGATTTTTCCGACGTACACGGCTTGTTCTATCTGTCCACGAGTATACAATTCTTTCTCTTGTTCGCTAAAGTTTATACGAACTGTTGTACGTTATAGATATTGATATCTAAAGCAGTATTTACGAGACGAGAAAATTCTATTCCCGATCGAGCAATCGTGATGAAAGAAGAGAAATTAAAGTTTTCATTTTAGAGATTTCATCATGGAGGAAACAAAAGCAAATTGAAATTAACTTGTCGAAAAGTCATTTTCTCTTCGATCGAAGTTAACTTCTTCAGAAACACTATAAGATATCAAAGGCAGCGTTTACTTTTAAACTTACTTTTAAACGGTGATTATCAAGTAAAATAAAATATATATAATATTTGTGTATAATGTGATTTTTTGTTCTTAATAATTATTATTATAAAAAAAAAAGAAGAGTTTTTCAACGGATCGTAATTTTTTTATTTAGAATAATTTTAATTAAAAATAAATAAATAAATAAATAAATATATGTGCAAGTATCTCTGAAGAAATTAAAATACGTTAAAAATGATTTTCGTATATTCTGATGATTTAGATTTTCATATGCATAAATATTCTTCGCACTATGTTTTATTGATGTATTATTAATATTGTGTATACATTATTTCTAGTTCAATTTGCATCAACTTATTGAAAAATATCCTGAATCTTTCATATTTATTGATTGAGCTAAATAAGAATTTAATATTTATTATTCGATAATCATCAAATAAATCATATATAGAATATTTTCCGAATTATCTTCGAATTATTTTTCCGCATAATAAATTATAATATTATTAAATTGAAAATAACCAATTTTTTTTAAATAAATGGTAATTTTTAATTTATTTATTTCAATTAAAAGTAGAAGATATTAATTTTTTGTTTATTCCCGAAAAGAATTTTTCATATATTTTCCAATCGATGTTCGATTTGTTATGATTTTTTTCGTTAAAGAATTTAGAAAACTTACAGCAATAAAAATATTAAAAATAAAGCACTTTTATTTTTTATTAAATAAAAAATATATTCTATTATTCGAAAACAGTTAATTTAAAAATAAATTTAATACTTTTATTTTCTTTGAAACTCGATAACTAATCAATTTTAGATTTGCTTCTATTATTATGTTACACAATAAATGATCAAATTACTATGCTTCTCACGAAAACATAACCTTATTTTGTGATAAGCGAACAATATATGGAACATAATATTCGGTAAGAGAGTATAATAGAAATTGGTTTTTCCTCTTTTAAAATCTACAAACTGATTTATAAATTTATTTTTTATTTATATTATTATTTTAATATTTTTATTAATATTAACATTAAAAAAATTCCCAAATTAATACCAAAATATTAAATCATATTTTGAATGTGGAAATTCGGAAACAAAACGTCTATTTTAATAAAAGCTTTGAAAATGACAACAGAATAATAATCAGTGTAATGTAAATAAATACCTTTTATTTATTCAAAATTATTTATGCATGAAATTATTGAGCTACATAAGCTATCTGAAACACTTGTATGTGCATCAAATCGAATGCGTTTGAATGATTATAGGAAATTCCATCTTTATGACGAATCGAAATTTAATACAAACTCAAATCCGACTTAACCTACTGAATACAATATATAACTAGATAGTGTAAAAAAATGTTAATTGAATTATGTTAATTTGAAAACTAGATATATATAATTCAAAAGATTGATTATCAGTTATATAAAGTAAATAAAATAACTTGATCATCTGAAATATCTTACTTATTTCTTATAATGTTAAAAAATGTTTCAATTAAAAATTGAATGACTTCAACGAACGTGTAATTTGATATAAAATTATTAATTTAGGAGATATTTTAGATTAAATTTTGCAAAGCTTATTTACAAACGTAAAAAACACAAGAAACACACGAAATGATAATACTCATTTATTTATGCTCTTTTTCTTTTTCAATTAGTTATTCTAAACAAATAAAATTGACAAGTTTTTTACACATCTCTTCCTATAATAAAATTAATAATATCAGAATTTCTTTTTTAAATTATCCTTCTATTTTCATTTTAATCCTTTTTTAACATTATTAAAAACAAACAAGATATTCCAATGTTAATCTTGTATGTATAGAAAAAAGTGTTCAAAATTGTTATCATTAATGATATATTTCTAACCTCACTGAAATCAATGAGTAAATAATTTTTTAACAAATTTATGCAGTTTATGATCAAAAGATTCGTCAAATTTGCGCATCGATATATTTAATGTGACATCGTGTTAAATCCGCATCGATTAATTGATAATGTTGCTGGAAATCTTTTCGAAACTGGTATAGATTAAACTAAAATCAGTATATACCGTTAGAACCGTCTTCTTTCGGATAACGTGTCCGTAATGGATTGCACCGGAATTGGAATTGGCATACGGTCTTTTTGCGCGAGAGACGCTTTCGTTCGCGTAATCTCATCGTGTAATCGCGACGTTCCACCACTCTTTCGGATCAACTCGATTGACATTTTTCGAGCACCACGATTTTTCTACTTTTCCTTTCCGTTTTCCCGCTTTTCTACCACAAAGTATCGAGTACCGATTTTCTTCAAATCGTTTCTTCAAAGAATCTCAAAGAGGAAAAGGATCAAAGATAGAGACTGTTTGTTTTACAAGATGAAAACAATAACGAGAATCCGTAATGTTGGTGAAACATCGTCCTTGGAACGACCTACCGTTCTCAGCGCCCAAGGAAAGTAACAAGAAAATCGATAATTTACGCGCAGTAAACAATTCCATAGTCGAGGAGTCCATTCGATTCGTTCGAGGAAAGAAAAAAGTAAATAGCCGTTTCGATGCAATTAGCGTCAAGGGGATATCACCTCTGGTGCCAATTTTACGCACCATATTGTAACGTGCGACGTTGTTGCCCTCTGCGACACCCAAGAGGCTAAATCGACCGGCCGAATATTGCCGCGAGCAATTTCAGAAATGTCATTAAGAGGTTCTCGAGGCGTGGCCAATATCCGACGATTCGTGCTCGCTTCGGGAATCTCTCACCTTCGCTCCCTCACTTTCCATCTATCCTGCACCCACCCACCAACATGCATACGTTTTACATGGGGGATACGAAAGCCGCGTGTCTTCGTGCTGCGATTTTTCCAACGTTCGATCGATATTGCGAGCGCTAACGAACCCGAATTTTTCCGAATCAATTGAATTTCTCACCCTTTTTCCGAACCTGTTGAACGTGCCCTCGTGATTCGATAAACGTTCGCGGAAGCGAAAGCGAAGAAAAGTAAGTGAATTATCCGCTATCACCAAATCGCTTAGTTTTATTATATATCGAATACAATACTTATCTCTAATTTTATCAAATTTGCTGGATCACTTCTCACAAATATGGAATCCAATGTAATAGAGTCATATATTGCTTGAAAACGTTCAACGCAAATTTTTAAGAAACATTGTATTCGATATTGATAAATTAATTTCATAATTATAAAATCATTTTAAATATTTTAAGCATTTATAATAAAATAATTCAGAAATAATTGCGAATCTTTCCTAGCTATTATATAATTGTTCAATTTCAATTTTCCAAACAGATTCCTCAGAATTAATCAACTTTGCTGCATTGTTGTATATCTCATAAATCTTAACAAATCGGATCGTAAATTGATAAATTGTATTTAATCATGAATAATTCACGTCGCGTTAAGAAATTCATTTTAAATCAAATGAGATCAATCAATGAACTTGTAATTTTATACAATTATTCATACATAATTTACCATAATTTACATAATATATAATTAATTAATTATGCATAATTATTTATACATAATTTAAAAAATTTTTTTTCGAATAACATAAATGTAATTTTATATAATCGTACTATGTCATACATCGAACATTCATTATTCTTGTTTGTATTTTAAACTTTTGGTATCACAAAAATTATATAAATATTATAAAAAAAATAAATAGATACCATATATTTTCTAAAAATAAATAAATTTTTGGAACAATTTCCAAGTTCGATCATGATAATGCGTTTAACAAATATCTCGTGAATTTCTGCTGAATCTTCTCTGAAGTATCGATCTTCCAATTTCTGTCTGATAATCTATAAGTACTTGACAAACGCGCGGACGATGAATTACAGCCTGCAGTCCTTCAGTTGCTCGCTCTTCTATTCATCGAGGACAAAGCCCAATAACCGAATTATCGGCTAGGACTTCGTTCTCACGAGTTTCTTGACTTCGAAACGATTCACTTCGATTCTCTTTGTAATATACTCGCTAAACCAGATACATATATCTTTCTATAGCATACACTAATCGTTCTCTGATCATAAATGATTATATTTTTACGCTCTGATCATGGTGTCTCTTTTGATAATTTTCGGATTCGATCGCGACATTTTCACTTCGAACAAAGCGCGGCGAATTTGAAATTAATAAATTATTAATAATAACGTTATTAATAATAATAGCAACAAGTTACAAATAATTTTTCGATTGTATTCTTTCGATATTCAATTCTCGTTATACACATATATAATATGTATATGTGACGTGTTGAAAGGAAATTAAATTATTAGAAAGAATAAAATATTAGGAAATTTATTTTTCAACCCACTCCATTGATTAGATTGGCTTACAAAGTTTTTATTATTTTTTGTCATAAAATTTAATATGTAATTTTGATCGGATTTTTTATTATTCGAAATATATATTTGTATTATGTATGGTTTTTGAATAATATTTTAATATATTTAGTATATTTTATATAGTATATGGGATATTAATATATTCATAAAATATTTTTGAAAAGTCGAATTTACAAATCAAAATAAACACACAAAAATTTCTTTATAAAATTTTGATTTATTTGTTAACTTATAAATTATAAACAATTTAAGTTCGCATAAAATGAAAAGAGATAAAGATAGAATGAGAAAATGCATTTATTTAATTGACTCTGAAAAAGTAACTTTTTCAAAAATAATGTTTTTTCAATAGGATTTCATTTAGAAAATAAGTGACTTTAGATTCTAATATTACAAAAAAAAAAAAAAATTAAAAAAAAAGATCTCTGAATTATAAAACATTAAAAAAAACATTTAAAATTTATTTTATCGTTAACAAATCAACTAAAATAAAATCGATCAGAGAGATCGAAAAATAGAAGGTTCAAACACTAATTTGTTTTTTGTCACATCTGTTTTCAATGAATATAAATAAAGTTATGAAATTTTCAAATTTAATAGTTATTCCATGCCATTACATAAAAACTATGAATAATGGATCAAATCTGATTGTAGATTGAAATTCAATATTGAAAAATATATAAAGATTAATATTAATATAATAAAAATCTAATTTATCAGTGTTTTACAATTTAAAAACATTGATCATTTGGAACAATGGAATATTTATCAATTTTTTCTCAATTTTGCGTATACTTTGTATCGTTTGCTTTGATCATTTTAATTATCAATATGAAAATTTGTTATCAAGATATAATATGGAACTCGATCGATAATTCGACATAAAACTGTGCATGAATCTAAAAATTGGAAATGATATTTGGAATTGGAACAGATCGGATCGATTTCTCGAAAATATTACCAGAATTCTCGAAAATTTCAAAAATCCGAATATTATTTTGAGATTAGCTCTTTTGAACGCAATCACGCTTTCAGATTTTCGATCTTTCAAATATTTTTTGATTTAACAGTGTAAAATGATATATTTTAATATTTAATTAAAATTATAAAATAAATTTATTTAAAAAGATAGATTTTTAAAATTATAAAGATAGACAAAATAAAAAATATTGCATCAAAAATGATAGATATAAAATTTCATATCAAATTCAATTATAAAATCAATTATTCAATATTCTATATTAATTTTATTTTATTTTTTTCATAACAATAGTGAGTTGATTATTTGAGAAAGTAATTTTATTTATTTATTTGGTGCAAACAACTCACTATTAAATATTACATAGTGATTAGTGATAGTGATAGATTTAAAAAATAGAATATGTATATCGAGTATATAATTTGTAATTCTAAAAAATTTGTAATTCTAAAAACGAAATGTTTATATTTAATAATGAATCGATTTAATTTATAGAAAGAAGATATTTCGGAAAAAAAGTTTAAAATTATTGTATATATATTATCTAATACACGAAATATTATTGAATCTGTAAAATTTGAAATATGATTCAGATTCTCAAAATTCTCAGAAATTCTATAGGAACGATATACGTTCAGAAATTTGAAATAATTCCGGAAAACATTATAGACTATTTTTCTTATTTTCCAAGATTTCACAATTTTTTTTGTGAAGAAATAGCGAAAATAGTGTAATTAATAAATTAGTGTGTAATTAGTGAATTATTTATTGTTCCTTATGGTTTCTTATTATTTCTCCAATCTCCATTTATCAATATAAATTATGACATGATTAATTCACTAACTATACTATTTTATCTACAGAAAGAATTTTTCTGATTCTCGCATATCTCTAACGATTTTTATCACTGATGATAGCTTGATTTGTATTTTTATCTTTCTCGGTTTCTCAATATAAACGATTTTAAATCGTTTGGATCAGATAATCGGATTAATTGGACCAATTCGTTATATTGTATCAAAATCCCAATCTATCGGATGAAATCTCATTTTTTTTTTCTAAAAAAAAATATAATCTGTTTTATAAAAAAGGAATATATTGTTTAGCAAATTTGGATGAACCTATCGATGCGCGACGATCTCAGAGATTCTGATTTTTAAATATGTTATAAAAAACAAGATTTTGAAATATTTTTTTCTATACATATATCTGTCGATCAACTTTCGAGATATTTACAAAATTTGTTTTGTCATTAGTAGACAGAAATTTTATCTATATTTACGCATCAAAACGTGTGCATCAGATATAATTGTTGTAACATTTATCTTTGGCCAAAAAATTAAGACCATTTATAATTTCTTATAACATTTTTCATGTTTTTAAAAATTTAATACGAAAAAATAAATAAATAATAAATAAATAATAAATTTTACACGAATAATTTTTATTATAAGTTATATATATTTTTATTATAAGTTTTATTAATTACCATTTTTATTAATTATCAAAGTATTCATACGTATAAATTTTAACAATTTGTATTTGGCCAAATATCCAAAATTTTTTCTTTAAATCAGCTAAATGTGATAATTAGTGATATGTACACAAATGATTTAAATAGTGGTTCCAGATTTTCTTAATTGGATTCATATTAGGAATTTGTTTGGTCATGAGAATATAATGAAGAATAATAAAATATTACATATTATATATTAAAATATATATTAAAAGATAAATTATTAATGTATATGCGTGAAATATATCAATAATGAAATGAATATTAATAAATAAAACATATCAATAATAAAATAAATAATAAAATAATTTGTAATTAAATTTCATTTAATCTTTAAATTTTACTAAAAACATAAAAAATGTTAAATGTGAATCATTCTAATTTTTTTTAATCAAGAATCATATATTACAACACCCATCAACATCCGAAATGTGCTTGATACTTGATATCTATGATTATAATTTCAGTTATTATAATTTCGATCGCTTAATTTTTATATTATATCAATGTATTTGCATCATCATCATCTATATTGTCTTATAATACTGCTTGAAATTTGAGTATTTCTTCAAAAAATGCATCGATCCTTTCAAACTGCACATAAGATTTTCTAAAGAAATATTTGATAAGATATCAAATCTTCTTTCTTGTTCTCATATTTTTCTATTTTGACATACATTGCTTCACGTTTCTTTGATCGATTATATATATATATATATATGCATCAATATAAGCAATTAAGTAAATAATTTTTAAATTTTTTAATTTATAAATTGTAACCTATTAAATATTATTATAAATTATAAGCTATTTAGAAACAAAATTAATTACTCATTTCAGGATCCATAAAATTATACATAATCATTATTAAATGTAAATATTTCTTATCATTATTATATCTTTTTAAACAATCAAATGATTATTTACAAAGATATCTATTATTTTTGATGATGACATTTAATATTGTACTGACATTTGTATTTCCATTTTCAATGCCAACAAAAAAAATTTTCTTAATTTGTTTCCATTTTTAAAAAAAAAATCTTATATATTTTCGTTTTCCGAATTCCGCCTCGTTTATTTCTTTTATTTTTCCAAGTTTTCTATTTTTGATCTATATTAAAAAACATAAAGAATCAATATTCGAAAATTATAATTTTGTAAAAATAAATCATTTAACAATCAGATTTGATAATTGAGATCTTCTCTTTGCAATGATTTTCCTTGTATGATTTGTTTCGTTAAATTATTAAATTTTGAATATAAGCGAAACCAACATGATAAAAATTTATTTTTTTTTAATTTTCATCATTTAATTTTAATATTCAAAGTTTAATAAATTGGCGAAAAAAATCGCATACTAAATTTTGGGGAATTATTATAAGAGACAGATTTCAATCTTCAAGTCTATTACGGATTCAATTAAAAAAATAATTTTTCAATGTTTTTACAATCGATTGAATTTTTCAAATTTTTTGAAAAGAAAAATATTTTGTTCATTTGTTGAATGATATAAAAAAATGAACTCACACTATAGAAAATAAAAATTTCACGTTATATATAAAATAAATTCAGATTAATTGTTGTAGACAAGATTTTTTTTTTACAAAATTACAATAATTTAAAATATTGATAATTTTCTATGTTCAATATTAATTTATTTATACTTCTTACTTACTGTTCTTTGTTCTAATTATTTTAAAGTTGCAAGTCCAAGTTCTTTATAAAAATCTTTATAAGAATTATTTTTAATTTTCATTTATTTTTATATTAAAAATTGTATGAAAATAAAAATGTTAAGCTATGAATGATACGTGAGAAGTAACAAAAAGCACATTTTTGTTTCAAATAAGATATAAAAAAAAAATAAAAGATTATTCTACGTTTAATTAATAACATTGAGAAGATTAATTATCTATTTATAAGTGTACATGGTACTATTAATAATTCTTCTATTTTTTTAAAAATATATATTTTATCTCTTTCATAAATTGAAATGATTTATGAAAGAAATAGTTTAATAAAAAAAAATGATATTAATATTATTTATAATTATTTATTTAATTATTATTTTTAAATATTAATAAATAAAATTTTTTTAATACTTTTTTTAAATATAAACATACTAATCTGAATAATAAACTCTAATCTGAATAATAAATAATGGTAGTAACATTTTTAAATTTAAAAATTTGAAATATTTTTCATTTATAATATTTACATAAATATTTATTTTATTGTCAATATTGATTTATAAAATAATTTCTAAGCCTTTAATCTATCTAATTAGTTTATCTAAGTGTAATTTAACTATATTAAAAGATCTTGTAATTGATTTTATTGAATTTTTTCCTGTATTATTTTGTTTCGTTTCTTGTATTCTATCTATATTAATATAATCTTGTTTTTTAGATATATTTGAATTGAAAAAAATGAGGAAAAATATTCAAAATAATAGTTTTTAACATAAAAAATAGATGCATATTTAAAATCATAAAATTTAAAAAAAAACAATTAAAGAAACAATGAAAGGAATATCTTTTTCATATCAAAACTTAAATCTTATAAAAATTAATCATTAATAACAGTATTTCGCAAAACAAAATTTTGAAAAACTACCAGAAATTTTACTTTTGATGTGGAAAAAATTTAATCATGTACTATCATTCTTGACACAATAACAATTTAAAAGTGGATGCAAATGCGTGTGCATAAATCTATAGAACAAAGAGACAAGGGCTGATTTTCCATTATCGAAAAATTTATAACATGCCTTTTCACGCATCCTTTATAAAACGAGATATATGTTATATGAATCAATGAATTGATCAAAAATTACCAGTATAATCGGCCACCTCTCGATTTATCGAGCGCCAGTTGAAAAACGACAACAATTAATTATTACTTCGGACGCCGGATGAACAAATAGGAAATCTTTTTGTTCAATTGTCATCATCAACGATGATCACATGCGATCCATACAAAAGTTTATCATTTGGATTAAATCCAGTTTAATTAGCATGGTCCGTGGCGCAAGTGTGGTCACACATTTATTTAGCATTGCGTTTATCCGAAATGACATGCATCTACTCGTCGAGCTATCTAGTCGAGTTACCTACGTCGGAATAGAACGATAGCACAACCTAACGTTGGCACTCTGCCAAATTTCTGTCCAGTCTATCGGATGAATCCTTCCGTTTATATATGGAAATGCAATTATTAATGGCATCAACCTTTGCTTCTCTCTGGTTAGATTCCTCACTACATCAACGTGATTACATCGAAACGATCTCTTGCAAATGTATAAAGAATAATTCTTGAAAGGATAGCTCGTAAGATCAATAATGGGGAGTATCAACATGATCTCTGAAGACCAGAACGATTCGGTCGTTGATCGTCACAATCCCGTACAGCCCGTTCCACTACGACCTTCCACTTTTTTTCTACCTATTGATCTCCTCCATGTCCTCTGCCCGTCCTGTGGAACGTCGTAACGCGTTACGACTTTGTCGTACGACCGATCCGTGTCCCTTCGCTGTGTTTACATCATCGATCGATAAAGAAATCGACGAGGTCAAGTTTGTTTACATTTACTATATACGAAAAATAGATTTGTTCGAAGCGAACATTTGAAGCGACCTTTCGATTCGAGAGATGCAAAACTTGAGGGCCGAGAGAGTTTTGAATTAATTAATCCAACCTGGTTGGTACTAGATGGAAGACGAAGAAGGCACAGTTTGCGCACAGCTACCAAGAACTAATTACTCCATACTTAGTAATGGGCAGACCCGGTTTAAGTTTCCCTCCAGGCTCTAGCAACTTTGATAAATTGCGGTTCGTTTGTTTCATCCTCGTTCGATGCCGCGTCAATCTTGGAACAAGATAGGGATGAGAGATTGGCAAATTTCGCGTATTCAAAGGTCATCAAGTACAACAACATTTCTGATAGATTCCATCCGATGAACGACCATTCATGTCCGATTTTTTCACACACGAAACAACGTGACACCATCCATCGAATTTATAGATCGTCGCTCATCTATAATAACAGTACAACTCCTGAACAACATTGAACCGATCAATGGAAACTGAAGAATTCATTTGCAATGAGACTGCAATAATAAAACTAAAATATATAATTTACAATTTAATAAATATATTTCAATATAAAAATAAAAATAACATCGATATACATATTTATACTTAAATTATACTTTTCATTCTTTTTTTTCTTTTATTTTTTTAATTTTATTGATTTTAATTTCAATTCTATTTTCTTGACCTATTTAAACCAAGTGTAATCGTATAGATGAAAACTTTTAATTTCAAGTTTTTCTGTATTTCCAGATATGAACTTTTTTTTTTGGCAAATATTTAATAATATTTTCTTCTTTGTTCAAATTAATTCCACGACTGATCTAAAGGATAATAACAGAGTAAGTCGTGATGTAATTAACTAGTTGATTGAAAAAAAAAATTAAAACAAATGCAACACAGTTAACTATACACAATTATTTACATATATGTAAATATCATATATATAATTGTAATCTGTTCGCTATGTTCTTATTCTAATATAATCGTGAAAAAAAGTATTCGATCATCCTTTAAAATTTATATATTTTTACATCTTTTGATATTTGTCACTTGTTTCTCTTATCAATCGATTTCAATGAAATCAATAAAGTATAAAAGAAACAAAAGAAATGCATAAAGCGATATTCTCTTTTTAATATTTTCCTTGTTTATTAAACGATAAATTTTATAAAAATAAAATTAAAATATCTTCTAAAATAATAATTTTTTATTGTAAGTGATTTAGTAGGTTTTTTAATAAAGAATTGTAGTCTGTATCGATTAAAAAAGTACATTATACTATTTAAAAAAAAGAAATTTGATTTTTGTATATTTTTAAAGTTCATTTACAAGAAAATTAATATTATACCTTTCTTGTACACTATATAATTTTTATATGAAACATTTTTCCATAAAACTGATATAAATCTACAAAAAGTATTTATATATTTACTTTTCATTGCAAGCTTAATATAAAAAAGTTACAAAAAAAACGATCTTTATTATTTTCTTTATAACCAATTGCAATTTTTCTATACGCTTTTTTTATATGCTATTTAGTAAACTAATTTTTCTAACTTTTCAAAAAAACTCAAATTGTTTGATTCAATTTTAAAAGAGGTATTTTATTTTAAAAGATAGAATCGAATACATGCTTTTTCTTCGCTAGTGGTTATATTAATAACCGACTCTCTATTTCACGTGTTGTTACATTTATGTTTCGATTGTTTATATATAATATTAATAACCACTTCTAGAGCAATATACATTGAATGCAACTCCATTGAATATTCTAGCCAATTCTAGACGATGCATTACATGATGATACAAATTAACCTGCACGACAAATGTTTTAATAAATAAGCAACTGCACGTCGATTTCATTTGAATCCATTTAATATGATATTCAGAATTTAATTGTTTTTATATAGCTTATAACCGCCATAAAATACATACAAGGGATTTTTTCCATATCACTGTGATCATATATTTTTCCTTGTTTTTTTTTCAATTAAAAAATAAAGATGGAAATACAATTGTAGTGATATCGCAAAAGCTAAAATTGTTCATCTAGCCATCTCTAGTTGATCTGCATTGAATAAAGTCCCAATGATCAGTCTTAGCCTACACAACACATTGCAAAATATAAATATATGTTATTATAAAATGGATTATTAAGTGAGTAAATGTATTACAATCAAGAAAATTTAACGATTTTTACATAAATACATTTAATGAAGCGAAGATAAAACAAAAATTTTCATTTTAGAAACATTGCAGCTTTGTAACCCTTAAAGATTATGGAATCCTATTAATAATTACCGTTTATTTAATATTAATCATTAAGACTTTAATATATGAATAACATATATGAACATATATTATTTACATATATATATTATAATATAAAATGAATAAAGATTTCGTATGAATAAATGTCACAATTTTCTTTTTTCTGAGAAGTTGGCCAAAACTCATAATTTCATCATGAATATTTTTATTTGCTTAATTCGAATATTTTATTAAAGGAACAAAATTCAAATTCTAAAAGATCTATCATTAAATATTATAATCATATATATATTTTTGCATTAATTTTTAAAAATTTACGATTTTCTATTATCTTATGATTATCCAATTTTTATGATCAAATATGATTTTTATTTGAAAATATGTTTCAAATTAAATTGTGAAAATTTTATTTTTTTTCGATTTTTATGGACATTTTATGTTCAAATGTAATTATATAATTCGATATCATTGAAAATAATAATAAATAAACGAAGGATCAAAATATTTAAAATAAAAAATTATTTATTGCTTAATAATAGTTACTTATTATAATTAATATTTATAAAATATATCACAATAAATAAAGTAATGTTTTTATTAATTCTTTAAATTTAATAAATTAGAAAAGCTATTTTAATCGATATTTATGCGAACACATTAATCAAAGAACATTAATTATCCATACTTATTTGTTTCTTTTTTTTTTTTTTNTTTTTTTTTTTTTGTTTTTGAATTATATTTGTAATATATACATTGAGGTGCAATAAATTTACGAAAAATGTTTTCATTTATGTTTCATTTATATTTTTATTTAAAATTTGTTTAATTATGATCTTTTTTATATTTATATAATTTGTAATATTTAAGATTAAAAAATCTTTTCTATACAATTGCTTATTAGCAAAATATAATTTTTTATCACGGAAGGTATATGAATTAAAATTTTATACACTGTAAGTAGCATATAATACTACGGGTATAATGATAAAGTTATAACTATAAATATTATCATATAATCATAAACTATAAATATAATCATAAACTTTCGCCGTTTCAATACCTATTGTTTAAAACCATGAATAATTGCAAGAAATAGCAATAAGAACGTTATGAAACATTTTTATTAGAGTTCTGTCAATTTCTATAATTATAATTTAAATATTTAACATTAATAAATATTTCAATTATAATAATAAATATTATATAGACATATATATATATACAATGAAATAAATCAATTAATTTATTATTGATTTATTATTACTACTTACTAATTATTAATTTATTAAATTATTATTAAAATATTAATAATTTTGGTAGATATAGTATGATTTTGAAAAAAATTTGAAAGCTGTATTTCCATTATTAACGATCTTAAAGAAAAAAACGATCTTTTTGAAAAATTAATGAAGATATTTTTTTCAATTAGTAGAAAATATGCAAAAAACAATAAAAAACTAAATATATTAATACTGGAAAGCTAAATTTCAATGAAAATATTTTTTTTTATTCATTATGTTTTTTTATTTCATTTCTGAAATGTTTATGTTATTAAAAATATTACAGCACATGTTAAATACATATATCAATATATTAATAAAAATGAAAATATAATTGTACAAAATATTTCATTAAACGTCAAATCTTGATTAGAAAAAATTTTAATTGTTATTAAAGTGACTGAAAAATAATATTATGTTGTTATCGTTAATTAAATGCATTTTTATCAAAATTGTTAAAAATACATTGATATACCATTAAAACATTTGAAAAAGAAATATTAATCTGCGTCTCTTTTATGATCTTTCCTTGGATCCACCATCATTAATGAAAAAAAGGAAGGATAGTAGTTTAAATGCAAGCACCAGATGGTGCACATTCTATTCATTTTTTAATTTACCAGTTTTTTAGTTTTTTATCGCTGTTACATAAAGTCTATTTCTGTCGCGAGTTTTCATATTTTTAATACTTTTACATTGTATGCTTATTTTGTGCATTTTCATTATATCTGTTATATTTTTTTGCTATTGTGCTATTGTTTAAATAAATAAGAAATTCGAACAAAAGTTGTAGCTATAAATAAATTTTAATAAAATATAAAAATTTTCGTTATATATAAAATATTATATAAAATATATATAAAAAATATATATAAAAATATTATATAAAATTATTATATAAAATAATATATATAAAATATCTCTCTTTTGAAGATATATTTATTAATATTGAAGAAATAGTATATTCGATCTTAATCGAAGTAATTTTCTTTACAATTAATTATGTATTTTTCGCTATTTTTTAGACGAAATAGTATATTTCTTGACGAAAGAATATTTTTGAAATTGAATATAATTAAATTTTTTATTCCGCAATTGGATATCATATTACATAGATTAAAAAAATTCAAAGACTGGATAATTTAAGATTTTCTATTTTGGATTAAAAAATAAATACTTCTTTATTATCCATTAACAACTTGACGAAGAAAAAACATGATTTTCCGCTATGTTATAGAATAAGCTATATGTTTTTTAATACTTCATAAAAAATCAATTTCAAAAGAAATTATTAAAATTGAATGCATTAAGTTTTTTAATATCAATAAATATATTTTTAAAAAGAATTTTTTATATTGTTAACATAGAATGCAATCACTTAATCAATCATCATTTAAATCAATTTCATTCAAATATACTCAAACCTGATAGATAATACTTAGTAAAAAATATTTCACACAAATTTAAATAATTTTAAGATAATAGTTATATAAATACATAATTCTGATCTGAGTAAGATTTTCCTATATAGATCCATGAAATATATAGGTTAACTTTGTCTTTTTTTTAATGGAATTATATACTTTTTAAAAATTCTAATGAATAAATAAATAAATGAATACACTTTATATAATACTATTCATATATTAAACTATTCATGTCGAAAAATCATTAATTTAAAAGAAATTTAACTTAAATTTTTTTAATTCAAATTAATATAGAATTCCTTATATATAAAAGATAAGAAACGCATAACTTGTCTATTCACACTTTCCTTGTCGAATTTTATAAAATTTAAATTAAAATATCTCTTCAACTAATAATTTTTTATCACAAGTACATTTAGCATTTTTTTTTTATGGAAAAACGATGAGCTATATAATGATTTTAAAAAAACAAAGTTAATTTTCAAGTATATTTTCCACGCATTGAAATAAAAAAAATTTAATTCATATTCAAATATCGTCGATTAAATTTTATTTAATATCTAATATCTGAAATATTTTTTAGCATCATCAATTTATCTTGAAGATAAGTTTCGAAATAGATCACTCTGTATAATGTAAATACGTCAATGTTGGTCCAATATCTTTTACGCTTTTTATGGATGGACAACTTTACGAGTAAGTATCTACATTTAATACTTTCGGTTTAACTCGACGACTTTTACACCTTATAAAATCCTTGAAAGCTTGCGTATATGCACTGCGTTACGACGTCCTCGAAATTAGCTTCGTTCCACGAATTACTCGCCGAATTAAATGTAAAGAAACACACTGTACAAGTCTGAATATCTACGATGGAAATAAAGAGTTGCATTTTTAATTAAGCGGGAATTTGTCTAGGATACAACTGGTTGAAAAATTCGCGTTCCGCCATGCGCGCGGTTACGAGAAGGTTGAAAAATTAGAAATAAGAGAGAGAGAGAGAGAGAGAGAGAAAGGGAGGGAGGAGAGAGGTAAACAGGTTCTGCGTGGAGAGCAAACGAGTGACCGGTCGAGAACGTGTCACCGAGTTATAATTAAAACTCATGCGATCCTCGTTACAAAATTACCAAAGGTTAAAGGCGAGAAAGTTTGTCGCGTAAACTTACGAGCTTCCAGATTGATTCTCGAAACGGACAGCTTTCACACGCATCCCCTATAATAATGGTTAATAATAAAGAAGGGAAGATTGCGAAAAGGGAAGAGAAAGATTGCGGGGTAATTTAATTTATCGGCACGCATCCTCGTTTCTTCTTGACCCGCACTAACGATAACAAGTCGGTCGAGATGAAAAAGCTTTCTTCGCTAAAACTGCTTCTCGCGTAATCATGAAAAATTGGCGTGCATCGTTGACGATAGACGCTATAAAGGAAAAGAAACTGGGAGAATGAACACCTTAAAGATAACGCGCTCTCTTTCGTTTGAGGAGAACTCCCGATTGGGGAACGATTCGTTCTCATTTGCCACCGACATTTCGGACAATTCTTTGATAGTTTCTCGATAGACTAGGAGCATTTACTTTGGAACGAAGTACGTTTAGTTGAATTCGACGACGAAGAAGGATAGAAAGGAACGGATAATGTATATATTAGCTTCTATTGGAGAGGTTCCAAGATATAATGTTGACATTTCAATGAATTTTTGCATGGCGAGATAGAGATTTTTAAAAATTGAAACTAATAATTTTTAGGGAACGATGAACTATCTCTTGTTGAAAGATTGTAGTTTGAAAGTAATTAATAAAATAGATTCGAATCGGTGAATAGATAAAATAATTCTGTCATTAATATTTCAGACGAATAAAGTGTATTATTCACGTATCCTTTTAATATTTTTAATCAAAATATTCTAAAATCTAACTTATCGATTACTTGATATATCTGCTATTAATATAAATCCTAAAGTTACAATTTTATTATTAGAGAATTACTGAAATCAAAAATTTATACTTAATATTTTTAACATTATTCAAAGTTTAAATGTAAGAACTAGTGTGAAATATCTTACAAATTATTTAATTTTTAAAAAATCCACCATTATTCATTATTGAAATCAATATTACATTTCATAATTTCATTTTATTGTTATAATTCGAACTCGAGAACTAAATATTACACGTATAAGTACTCGAGTATTCAAATTCCAATTTTCTTTCATGATTTCCCAAATATGAAAAACTTTTCTTATACATTTGAATGTACTCGTATTAGAAAAAATAAAAATAAACTTTTTTATTCACTTGTTATAATTAATAATGAAAATTCGATTCTAAAATTAAATGAATATGCAAGTACTCGAATCCGTTCGAATACTCGGATATGAATTGAGCGGCCGTATCCGAGTATTCAAAGTTCAGGTATCCGTATATCCGAGCAACACTAAGAGCTCTAACGCACATCCGAGCAGGTTGGAATTACCGTGTAATTGTATTCGACGAATCGTCGAGAGAAGGGAGTAGCTGGTAATCATGGTGGAAAGGAGGGAGTAGAGGGGGACGAGTAAACGTTAGCCATCCGGGGACTGTGAAATTCCAAGATACGCGGATCTAGAATTCGGCAGGGCAACAAGCACGTTTCACCTTTGAAACCGAGGCGGAGTCGGGGTGCGGCGAGGCGAGAAGAGGCCGGGGCTGGTAATAAACGAGCCACGGTTCTGCTCTTGGTCCTTTCAGGTACGGTGAACCGTTCCGAACGAAGATCGCGTAAATGCGATGTCAAAGGTGACGCGAATAATAACGTCTGGTCGAGTAGAACCTCGTTTCGGTGTCGCAGGTGCAAGGCGAGGAAGAGTCGAACTATAAAAGAGCTCGTTATTAATACATCGTATTAAGGCCGTGCGCATTTCCGTCGAAGATCGCGTATGAAGAAAAGGGAAATGAGAGGGTGAATAGAAGAGGGTGAATAGGTACTAACTAGGTATATAAGTAAATATATAGGATTCTAGATAGATATGTAGTGCGTATATAGACAGCTAAATTTTGATAATAGTGCAATAATTTTTATTATTGTTTATTATTATTTAAATTTTTAACTCCTTCTTTTTATTTATCCTTGCAAGAAATTTTCGTATAATAATAAATATATATTAACATACGCAGAGAACACGTTGACACAAATTTTTCTATTTTTTACTTTTTGTTAAAAACAATACGTGCATTTTTTTTAATTTGTTTAGAATGTTTTATTATTATTTTATAAGGAAATATACTTGAAGTTTGTTCTAATTAATTAAAACGTATATTAGTAAGAAAATACAGTTAGATATGTTGATATCTTATGTTTTAAATATTTAATCTGTTTAAGTTTTTCTTTTACTTTTACTGAAACTTTGTGAGTATATATAGCATAATATATGGACAATTATTTTAACGGAATTATTTTAAGAAAATGAAATCAACGCTCAAAGTTTCAGTATATTTTCGTTCTTTTAAATATAACTTTGTAGTGAGATAAAGCAAAATTTTAAATTATTTAAAATATTTAATTTCTATCATCCTGTTAAAAATTAGATAAAATTGTTTCCAAAATTCAAAAAAAATGTTAAAACTTTTGGATTATTTTTATTTCTTCAAAGAAATTTTCTGTTGGCAGAAAAATTATTCCATATGTAACCCATTATGCTTTACATATATATAAATCTTTAATAACATCAGAATTTTCAAGTAAAGTGAATTTCATTGAAATATAGAATATAAATATTTCTTTGATTTGTATTTATTATCGCGCAAAAAATAAATTAACAAATATTTCAGTCATATTTTACTGTCAAAGCGTAATTTTTAAATTTTTCTATTTTATAATATTTTTTATATTGTTTCACACTTATTATATATGCAGTTTTAAAAAGCAATATTATTTTAAAATATTAAAAATTTGTAAAAGAAAATTCACCGACAAATATTCAAAAGAAATTGCATCATATTTTAATATCTCTACAAATTTAAGAAATTAGTGAAACATATAAAAAATAATTTTGCAGAAAATTTTCTAAAATTAAAACGTCCATAAATATTTACAAAATGACAAGATTATATGTTATAAACAGAAGTATTAAAATCATAAAAAAAAAAGATCAGAATTATATTTCCTTCAACAATCGTTAATTCATTTTCGTTAAGAAGCAAAATAATTTTTATAATTTCAAACAAGAAAAAAATTTTTTATTACTAAATATTATATGTTCATAAAGTATTTGTTAAAAAATTTATAAATAAAATAATAGATTTTAATTAGTATTTTATTTAATGATTCAAATTTAAACGCAAAAGTTATTTGATTAATATGATTAATTTTATGGATTAATATGAAATTATTTGTTAATAACTCGAGTATGCAATATATACGTATAATATATAAAAAGTACATTGATAAGAGAGGGATTTTATCCTAAAATTTAATAAAATTAGTTGAAAAAATGACTGTCATCAATCATTTATTCTGTAAAAAAAAAAACATTTTAAATACAAGTATGAAATTATTAAGAAAATTTTCAAAGAAAATAATTAAATTAAATCAAATATTTATGCAATCATTTATAAAAAAAAAATCGTTTATAAAAGCAAAACATTGAAAGTAATAAATTGTTGTTTCAAAGAAGATTATCAAAGATTATTAAAAAATGATCAAAATAATTAATAAATTAATAGAATTTATATCAAAAAAGCTTCAAGAAGCTACAAAAAAATTATAAATATATTTTGTAATAAATCTGTGCTCTGTATCATTTAAAATTATGTCTTTTATATGATTTACTTTCTGTCAACATAAATAATACTTACTTTACACATATACACAGTATAAATTATAATATAATCTCCTACAACGCGAGAAATATAAGAGATTTACATTTATACCATTTCATGTTATATGAAAATGTTAAATGTTGAAACTAAATGGTTTTTTTTTTTTACATTTATAACAGAAAATAATATATTTTATTTTAAAATAATATGATTGTAAAATTTTTTTCATCATATTATTTTATTATATTTAATTATTGCATTACATATATTATATAATTTAAAGCAAATCTGTTAAACTTTTTTTCTTCCGAGATAATTTTCTTTTGGTTTGAGGATTCCTATTATAAATAGACTAGCTGCTACTACATCTAATCTAAAACTAAAATACATGAAATATGATTGTAAGCGAGAAAACGATTAAAAGAGTATTATGAAATTTGACGATGGCGTAGAATTTAACGAGTATGGAGCTTGTACGATACTCGAAGGAGAATTTCTTTAGAGATATGGAGGGGGCCATTCTCCTGTAACTCCGCAGAACAAACAGAAAAAAAGAAGAAGTACAGTTAAGCTGGTAGTTCGACATCTTTGACTCAAAGTAAAAAGAACAGCAATGCTAGATTTAATCATTGTTAGAAATTATTGTTGTTTTGCTTAAGATTAAATTCTATTAACATCGTCTTTTGAGTATTGATTTTTTCGTTGATCGAATTTTTTTTCAACTTCAGAATTTTATTCTTTATTTACAATATATCTTCTTGTATTATTTAAAAATTTAATTTGTATATTTTTAATTTTCGAAGTTTAATACAAGAATGGTGCAATTTTTAATTTGCATTATACAAAATCTTATTATTTTATAATTAGTAAAATAAAATATATAATTTAAATTTAATTATATAATAATTAAATTTATTTATATAATAATAAACATTATTGATAATTCATTCGATCCCCATTTTCAGAAATATTATATTTTTTAAACTTAAAAAATATATCTATATATGATTCCACCATAATTTATATATTTTATATATTTATTATATAAATTTATTATATAATTTACACTATATTTAAAATTGTATTTTTTTTTAAATTTACAAAGTTTATGTAAGTTTATATAAGTTAGTAAGTTTATAAGTTTATTTGATCAAATTTATTAATATTATTTCTGACATCATTCTTATTTTATATTTAATTAATTTTATAATCTAATTATGGTATTAATAACATACTATAATAACTTTGAAACAATAAATTTTTTTTATATTTAATATTTATAATTCTTAAAAATTGATTTTTAAAAAAATATAAAAAATTATCTCCATGATTTTTTATATCGATTCTATAAATTATATCTATACTATGTAATTATATCTATATATCTAATATATGTAATTATATCTATAATGAATATATATATATGTACACGGTATCTTATCCGTGATTTTGATATTTTGATTCTCTCAATATTATTATTTGCAATGAAAAATGTTTTATTATGATATTATGATGAGCATATTATAATGCTACCAATTCTTTTACGAATGGACGTGTAAAGATCACATGATTTTGTTTTTTAAATGGAATTATATATAGATATATTTTTTCAATACATTGATCAATGCAGCTTCATTTATTTTATATAAAAAAATATTATCGATATAAAAATTATTAGTTTAGCAAAAATTTAAATTTGAATTTTATAAAATTTATTGCATAAAAGAAATATGAAAGAAACAAGAAAAACGCGATATTTATCTCTTTATGCTTTCCTTGATTTTTAGGCGTATATGGATTAATACTTTTTTTATATAAAATATATAATTCTATTTAAAAAAATCAAAGTTAATTTTCATATGATTTGTACGTATCTTTTCATGAAAGAATTAATAACACTATAATATATATTTCTTAATATTATTCAATTTTTATGTGAAACATTTTTCCACGAATAATAATACTAAAAAGACCAAGATGAGGTAAGACATCCGACGAACGGTTTGCAAATAGTTTACAAATATTTTAACTTATCACTCGAACTTTTCGCGAACATTGTAACAATTTTCAAACTATCAATTAATTTATCAATTTTTTCACTTTTTTGAGCGGAATCGATTCGTTAGTTGTCATTATTGGCTTATTTACCGATCTTGAAAAATCAAGAAAAAAGATATGAAATAATTCACGAATAGACAAAAATCGCGGACAGAGAATCTTATAAATTATTTAAACCTACATATTATATTCGTTGTCGTTCAAAAAAATCTTACTAATAAGAAGAATCTTGTAAATATCAAGTATTGAAAATTTTTATGAACGAACCAACAAACGAGTTCACGAAAATATAATCATAATTACATATAAACGCACATCCTTTTTAACTTTCGTATCACGAACAGACGAACATTTCTAACAAATTTAATTCTGTCGCGAACGAGTTTAAAGACACGGATAAACATAAACACGCGCTTCTCGAGTGAGACCGTTCGAAAGCAGAGCGCATGATCGCGCGACTTACCGCCGTTAGAGCCCCGATCCTTTTCGAGTCGGTGGTTTTTCGTCGGGGTCGGAATGGTGCTTGCGGCCCCGTGAAACAGACGTAATTAAAACGGATGTAATTACTGGAGCGGACGGGCTGGCAAGGCGAATCAAGGCGAAGCAAGGACTCGAGGTTTCGCGTACGAGGCGTAGACACGCGCGTGCTGCTATGGTCTTTTAAGCCCTTAAGCGAGGATAAATTTTCACCGGACTTTCGAGTAATGAAATGATCGCTCTTGCTCTCTCTGGTGGCCAGTGGGATGATCGGGAGATACGGGTTGAAAAGCTCGCGCAAAGCTCGTTCCTTTCGTTCCCAACACGTTGTTTACTCGAAAGCATACACTGATGCTAAAACAATTACTTTACCCTTTCCACCTCTGACCTGTGTTCATTCCCCTGTTCCCGTGTTTCCATGTTTCGCATGGAAACGTCCCCTCTCAAAGACCAAAGAACTTGTCGCGATGCGATTAACGAGCTACCTGCTACGGTGTTGGAAAAATCGTGTTGCTGGTGAAAACAAGAGAAGATGAAAGGAAAGATATAGGAAGAAGGAAGGAAGGAAGGAAAGGAAGAGCGAAAGAATGAAAGGAAAGAAAGGGAAGAAAAGCCATTCGAAGATACGGATGGGGAAAGGTCCTTTGGAATATTCTCCGGTGATTTATCGGTGACGTAAATCCATGACTCGAAGCCGTTCTTTCGAAAATGGAGGAGGAAGAGTGCACCGGTAAAAGGAAAGACGATGTAGAAGTTGGCGCGTCGGGAACTGGTAGAAAATCTTTTGTTGGCACACCGTCATGGTTCTTTGCCCCATCTTAAAGAGCAACTGTGCAGGTATTGTGAGCAATCATCGGGGAGAGGGCTCGCAAATGCGTACCGTACTCCCGTGTCGCCGGGATAATAACCACCCTTTCTTTACGAGATCTTGCGGAAGAGCAACCACGAAAGAACTTTCAGCTATGGAGAATAAATTCGTTGCTTCAGAGATACCAACGTTTTCTCGTTTCAAGAGGAAACGTTCTTCCTCTTTTTCCTTCCTCTCTCGTTCTAATGTCACTCGAAAAATTGATCGTTTCGTTCTTTTCGGCGTGATCCCGATATGCAAGAAAATTGGCGATTTATTCTTCCCCGTCGAGCCAGCTGTCTTGTACACGAGTTTTCGTAATTTTGTCGTCGGAAGAAGGAAGGCGATGAAAGAAAGAAAATCGAGAGACTCGTGGAGCGATTTAGAGGTTCTTCGGCGAGAGGGAAGCACGAAAGATGGGTCGTCGTGGTGTTTGCTAATTGCAAACGGTCGGAAACAAACGCGGGCTAGTCAGTGTTTGCCTATTATAATGTATGCAAATGTCGAAATCTGCGAGTTCCTGCAATGCGGGTCTTGAGAAAATATTTGATCAATGGTCTTTCCTTCGGCTCTTTTATGTTCGATGTATGACCTTGGCGTAAAAGGTTCGCCAGAACGGTTAGAAAGCGGCTGCCAACTCTTCCCAGCCATACGACATTCGCAAAATATTCCAACTCGGACTCTCGATCAACGAGCACGATTCCACGACGTCCACGATTCGAGCGCACCCCATCTTATCGAGCAAATATTTTCTTCGATTTAAAACTTTACCATCAACAGAAAAGGAAGAGATCGTGTCTAAACCCACTGTATATATATATACGTTCGAATCGACGTGACATCTAAATCACTCGTTCCACGTCCTTATTTACCAACGACACGACGGAAAATAATTTAATCTTTTTGCTTTCTATTTGCGAAGTTCGATTTCGCGACGCGACGATACGATTCCGTTCGTTTCCGTATTCGAGAAAAAGGAGAAATCAATCGTGAAAATATTGTATTCATTTTAACGAATAGCAGGTAACGAATAGGAGGTCTAAAACAAAATTTGATTTTTATCATACATTTACTTACATGTATACAGGATGCATCATGGAAATGAGTTATATCTTCCAAATAAGTTAGAGATAGAAAAAAACGTGATCAAAATTTATATTCAATAAATATATATAATTCAAATAATATAATTTTATATATAATATATAATTTTACTCAGTTTATATATTGAAAATGCAGTTGTACTTTTTTTCTGGCAATGATACAACTTTTTAATTTCTAAAAAGTATTGACACAATTTTATCTTAAATCTATTGGTTCAGAAATTATTATAGTTAAAAGTTTACTAAATTATTTGAATGTATTTATAGATATGTTACTTGTATTATAACAAATCTGCAGTGACTCATTTCCATTCGTTAATTCTTGTTTTGTAATATTATTTAGTGTTAGTTGATATTAATAGTCAATTCATATTTGCAAATATTGTAACACGTTAAAGCATATATATAAGCTATAATATCTGAAAATACAAATAATTTAGCAAAATTAATTTCTAAACTAACACGTTTAGAATAAAAATGTGTTGATGCTTTTTATAAAAATTAAGAAATTGAATCGGTTCTTCCTATTAAAATTATAGAATTTAAAAAAAGCATTACATTTTTCGGATACATTAAAGTAAATACATTAAAACTGCAAAAAATTATATTCATATTATATATCATTGAATATTATTTAATCTTAACATTTTAAAACATTTTTTTCTATCTTTTCTATCTCTCTTTTCTATCTCCATTTGAAAAATATAGTTTGTTTTAGTTGATATTTAAAGATTGTAACTTTGTAACAAACAAACTTTGATTTTTGAAAGATTATTACAAAAAAAACAGAAATATAAGTATCTATACTACTTATTTCATTTCAGGTTATGAAATTTTATTTTATGTATAAAATTTCAATTCAATATATACCTCTTTTTATTTTTATATTTTCATAAGAAATATGAATGAAATTTGAAATTCCTCTTTTTATATTCATTATAAACATTTATTAAAGATATATTAATGCATATCCAATAGATTTATTTATTATAATTTTTTTTATTAATATTAATATTAATAATCATTTATTAATATCATTTGAATTATTCAACGAGAATGTATTTAAATATTATTTTTTCTTAATGAAAATATCATTTCCATCATTTATTTAATCCTTTTTTACACGTTCCAAATATATTCAGATTTAATACATATATGGGATATTAATATATTCACAAGACATCTTTAAAAGATCGATTCTAAATTTCTAAAAATTAAAATGAATATAAAAATTGATATATATAAATTTCGCTTAAGAATTATAAATTTAAAAAAAAACAAAAAAGAATTGAAGTTTGCTAATAAATTTTTTAAATGTTTGCTAAGTTTTTATTCTTATTATTAAAATAAGAAACAGAATGAGACAACAGTTCTATTCACCACCTTGTTCCGTCTTCGTCTCGTTTTATCTAATGAAAACTTAAATTGTTGTAATTTAATAAATGCAAATTTTATATATCTATATATATCCGTGTGAGATCAATAATAAAATTTTTATAATTTCAAGTTTATAATATATTATATATAAATATGTTAAATTAAATCATATCTTTATCAATAACCAAGTTTATTGTCTCGATCATGTAATTATTATGGTTTCAGAGAACATTCAATTATTTTCGATACATTGATATGTTTCTCGAAAAATATCGCTAAAAATATCGAGAAATCTAATATTTGAATAAAAACTTAATATTTACTATATTTATATTACATACAACCTATATATTACAAACCTCAAAAAATATTATAAAAATCATAACAAATCTTATTTTATTTATTTTACTGAGAACATATCTCTTTTAAAAAGATATATTAAAATATATTACAAAAAAAAATATTAGAAAGATTTTATATTGTATTAGAAAAATACAAAAAAATTATATTAAAAAAATAATATAACATGATTGAAAAGATTACAAAGATTAGCTTTATTTCTACTTTAAATATCTTAATATAAATTCCAATATATATATAATTTTATAAAGTAGATATGTTCCAATAAATATATTTAATTATTGTACTTAATAATATAATAGTGCAATATTTTTATTTTAATTTTTTATTTTAACCGTTATCTACAATTACACATTTAATTATTTACATTGATAAAATTTTTAATGAACCAAATTTCGATATTAATTTTATTTTAATTAACTGAAAGAATTTGCTTCTGACACACCTTCATCTATGATCGATGTTGGCGTTCAATGTTTTAGAAAAGTCTGAACCGATATTTTTATATACCAATTTTTATTTATTAAAATTTTATTAAAAGTTTATTAAAATTTTTATTTTAACTTTTATCCAATCCTTCAAAAACATATTAATATTGCTGCATACCCAAAATAATATAAAAACATTATCTTATTTCATATTTCTTAAACATTAAATTGTGATTACATATTGTTTCTACAATTTGATCTATCGTGCAATATGGATTAATTCGAGTTGAAATACGATCTCGTATAAATAATACATCGGGGAGACAAGATTCTCACAAGATTGGACGTCGAGAATGGTTTAGTATCTAAGATGGCAATTGGCCAAAGGAAATCCGGAACCATCCGATTCGCGGAATGCGGAAACTTGTGTCGTATTTAGAAACATCGCTTATAATTTCTCGTTTTCCGAAGAATTTGGGAAATTTGGTTGCCCTATTTATACGTATACTGAGACTATAACTCACGTTACAACACATCTGAGAAAATGAACCGTTAGATGAACCGTTTTTCAGATTTTTCACGTAATGAAAATAATGATTTTTCAAAATCGATGTTAAAAACTGATATCAATTAAAAAGATTATATCGTAAATGCAAATATAGTACAAATTTTCAATATCCATTTAGTATTCAGTATGGTTGAGTTATTTCTCCTATCGTCGTGCAAAGTATGTCACATTATACGAGATTTGGAAGGAATATTCGAAAATGTATGATTCGCAGATGTGCCATTTGTGTTGCAATAAGAGAAAGATATATTGAAAATTTACTGAAGCGAAAAAGCTTTGTATTACATTTGCATAAATTAATCTTTGTCGATATTAATAAGTAATCTTGCATTGACAATTTTAAACTAACCAAAATTTTAAATCATGTGTTGTGAAAAATTTACTTCACGATGTTGCGAATATTGATAAATAATAAAAGTTGATATACGTTGAAAGAATTAATTAATAATAATAATACAATTGAAATAAAAATTATTTCAAAATAAAAAAAATAAAATAAAAAATAAAATACAATTTTTCTAAAATGTCAAAATTAATAGATATGAAATATTTTGAAATGTTTAGAAATTAATACAATTTCTGGCAATAACTATTTCAAAATTAAATCAAATCATTTGAGAAGTCAGAAAAATTAGTTTGCTAAATAATATAAAAGAAAATAAAAAAAAAAAACTCAATTGGAATGAAGAAAATAATATTGATCGCTTTTTACAACTTTTATTTAAGTCTATAATAAAAGACAATACATTTTAAAGATTTATATCAATTATATATGTATTGAAAATTTCATGGATTGATATAGAAACAGACAAGCGACAGACATTGAAAAATATAAAAATTTATAAATTTTAAAAGATGATCGAATATTTTCTGCCAGGGTTGTTATTAAATAATTTTGACAGTTAACATGAAAGTTCATCCATAGTCATCACAGAATACATGCAATTTTAAAACTTGCATTAAATTCGATATTGGTATATATGAAACGTACAGAATATTTTTAAAAATCTAAAAACGAAATTGAAAGAAGGAATTTTAAAGAATTTAAAAGAAAAGAATTAAAAAAAAAACATATCGTCTAATAATATATAATATATATTCAATTTATCTTGAACAAATATTGAAAAATATAAATAATATGAAAAAATGTTTCAAATAAAAATTATTTGATAGAAAGAGATATATTATGCAGTATTAATATGAAATTAATATGAAATATATCTGAATTTTTTAAATATATAATTAACTATATAACTATATATTAACTATATAATTTTTATTAATCGAATATTAATCGATATGATTTTTTTTCTATAAAAAAATATTAAGTCGTTTACGTCGAAAAATCATTAGTTTAGAAAATATTATAACTTGAAGTTTATAAAAAGTTATTATATAAAAAAAAAAAAAAACACGCGAAGCGATACTTTACTGTTCCTTCTATTTAATATAAATTTCACAAACTTCAAAATATATCTCCTAAATTTTTCGATATAAATAGTTTGGTACTTTTTTTGTAAAAAATAACGAATTATGGTGCAATAAAAATTATGATTCCATCTAAAAAATTAAAATTAACTTTTATGCATTAATTTATAGAAAAACTATTAATACTTATAATGTATCTTTTTATATTAATAAATTTTAATCAAACCAAATTTTAACCGAAACATTTTTTACATCATTCATATTTTTCGAGATATTTGGACGGTTCCAGATAAATTGGAGACATCCTATATGATGAGAAAAGAGTAGGAAATATTTTGAGTGATAAAAGATTATCATTTGATCTGTGATGATTGTTTGATTATATAATTTTAATTTTAAAAAAAATTCGTTGTATCAAGCTAATTATAGAATGAAAAGAGTAAACATTATTTGAATTGAAGAGAAATGAATATAAAGAATAGATAAATATTTGATTTATAAATGGAAAAATAATAAGTATAAGTTATATAAAATTCATAAATGAAATAATAATATATAAAATATGAAGCAGAAAAAAATATATAATATCGTTAAAATTATAGAAAATTAATTTAATATGCATTATTATAAAGTTATAATGATTGATAAAATCGTAGATTTAAATATTAATTTAAGATTAATGTCTGTTAAATTAATTATCATATATATAAAAATAGAAAGCAATTTAATTATAAATAAAAGTTAAAATCAGAACAGCTAGAATTCCATTTCAAAAAAATTTTCAAAAAATTATATAAAAATATAATTATAAAAAAATTATTATAAATTATGGAAAAGAGAGAAAATACGCTATTAAAATAAAAAATAAAACGCTTGCTTTTTATATAAGCTATCATTTTTCTTCATCATGTTCTATTATTTTGTCACATTCATTTTCTAGATATATGTATATATAATTATAAATTATATTATTATTCTTAAACAAATAGCTTAAAAAATCACTTTTATTGAAGTAGTTTATTGAAATAATTTATTAAAATATTAAAAATATTAATATTAAAGGAAATATAGCATATTATTACAGGGAATATATTTAAATTATCTTATTTAGAAAAATTTAGAAAAATTCATTTAATTTAAAAATTCAAATTTTAATAAAAATTTATTCAATAATATGAATATATTATACGTGGTGTGTTTAAAAAATAATGAGATATATGTATATTATAATATGTTAAAAATATGTTAAAAATATATGTAAATATATTATAAAAATGTAAATCTTTTTTCTTATGAAAAATATATATTATCTTTTTATTTAATAGTTCATCAAAAACTACTCAGGGAATATTACTTCTTCGTGACACAAACTTTTTAAAGTTTCAATATTCTTTCATCTTATGAATATAATTTTATTTATAATATTTTTTTACAAAAGAAGGATAGAGAGTTATAAAAATCTGAATATTTTATATATTTAAATTTCCATCTTTTACCATTATAAAGTAACGGTTTTAAAAAAATTAAAAAAAGTTTAAGAATTATTATACCATTATCTTTAATATTTACCAAAAAAATATGAGTGTTTTTGAAATTATGATACAAGCAGCAAGTTATTGATTCTGTATATAAAAATAAGAAAAACAGTTTTTAATTTTTTTTATTTCGTTTTCAAATAAATCAAATTTGAAAATTTTCAAATATAACATGACATTAATTAATTCTTCATTGAATACAAATTTGTATTGACAATGGTTACTTTATATATGAAATTAAATTAAAAAATATACAATAAAATTTTATCACTTTTACTATATTCTTATTTTTTGAAAAAATCGAAATTGAATATTTACAATCAAGAAATTATGTAAATGAAGAATTCTTAAATTTATTTCTTCAAAAAATAATTTTTCACTGAAGAAAATTTATTATATATTATATATAATTTATTCTATATTCTATATATATATAATATATATATATATTATATTGTAATCGATTAGTTTATTTTGCAATTAAAAATTTTTTTAGAAAACTTAATTTTCTTAAAAACAAAGTCTTAAATGAAAAAATGTTATTCTTTTCTTCCGAATTATTTTTCGAATACATAGAATTATTACACTTGCCCTTGTATCATGACCTCGGGAACATTCATTGAGTATATGCATTATACTCAATACTTTTATCTTATAATAATAATATTCTCAAAATTTAAGTGTAATATGCACATTTATATATTAACAATTTCTATAACGAATACTTTTATTGCAAAAAATTGTACAGACATTATTAGAATGTATTTTAGAAATACAAAAAAAAAAAAAAAAAATCCAGATTTATCCTACATCGCGAAGCATAGGTAGATAGCTATTGTGTTCGCGAGAATACAGCCTGTTTGATGTTTGGTATTCATCGTGGAAAGACGCGACGTCGTTTTCTCTAATAAGCCACAAGATAAGATGCCACGAAGCCGGAAACCTGTCACGAATCCTTGACACGAGTCGAGCATAGAGAAACGTGAAACGTTTCCAAGATTCGTGTAGCGAACAACCGGTGCAACGCGAAAGAGAGAGTAATCGCAATGCGATAAGATTTCGAATCGTATCGCGATGCATTCGATTCTCGCCAACCATTGAACGTTCCTTCGCGAGGAACGTGCAAATACGCGATTATCAACGAGGAGGAAGGGCTGGTGGCGAGCGAAGCGATATCGTCTCGAGGAGGAGGATTTTCGAGAAGTCTGCGGAGCAGGTATGTAAATTGTTCGTTTGTCCGTTTCAGTAAATATTTGGCGGATGGCGTTTCCTCGAGCATTCGGTTGGTTCTCCAACGGTTTGCGCATCGCATCATGGAGAAGTTGTAAACGGCGCGCTCGGTCTCTCGCCCGGAATGTCGGTTCATTGGTACAATTATAAACTTGCACTTCTATTATGTACCAAACTATTCGAAGACATTAATGTTTTTCTTTCTCAGGAAAAGTTGGAAACAACGTTTCTCGCGATATTATGTAGAAAAATGTGGAAAAAAGAAAAGAATAAAATAAAAATAGAAGAAAAATCAGATACACGAGTCACATCAAATATCGTTGTTTCTGTAAACATAAGACTGATATAAGGTAAAATATAAGCAATGTATTTTCGAATACATATCATGATAATTTGAAATTAAAGAGAATATCTTGACAATTTTTTTTAGAAAAGATTCAGAAAAGATGGAAAATTTCGAATTAAAGAGTTTCGATGTTGTCTTAATAAATTGATTTTTTTTATCATTTAAATTTAAAAATTTATTATGATAAATTAGTGAATTGTAATAATTATATTTTATTATCTCTGATTTTTTTATCTTTTTTTAAATTGGTAAATATTTCATGAAGCAAAAGTAAATAATTGATCGATCACAAAGAGACTCGTAAAATTTGCACAAATATCGAGAAGAACGATAAAATATTTGTATATGATTATTGTTTATTAAATTAAGCTATAATAAATTTATATAAATATAAGTTAAAATAATTTTACGAAATAGTTTTTAAATAAGTAATTAAAATAAATTAACATAAATTAATATTTATTAAAATTATTTAAATAATATTTAATAAATTATAAATAATTTAATAATTATTTAAAATAATTTTCTATATTGTTTTTTTGATATAAAAAAGATATAAAAAATAATAATTTTATTATATTATTAATATACATTTCTTAAGAGATCTGATCTTATTTATATTATTTAAGATAAAATTACTTACATATTTTTAGAAAATCTATTATATTATAAGTAAAATAATTTTTCTGAAAAGACTGATTCTGATTCTATAAAATTAAATTAAGATTTCTATATTTTTCCAAAGTTTTTCTATGATTTATTATCTGTCTTTTTATTAACAAAAAAAAATATATTACAAAATATTCATCCATATTCTTTACAAATCATATTAATCCCTAAATTGATTACAGAGGAGCTCGGAGTAATATCATTACATCATTATCATTTCACTTCCATATTCATTACATTATATCAAAGGCCAATAGAGCATTAAATTAGAGGAAAAGACTATAGCTTGCTGGTAAGTTGATTCTTCAGTAATTTTTTTATTTATAAAAAAACATTTAAAATAATCATGCATTATTGAGAATATTATAGAAAACGATCATGATTTTGATATATGTTATTAAGATTATCAACCTAAATAATTTTTTCTTATAATTCTTAATCAATAGTTTCTTACAATTTTCAAATATTTATAACAAAAATTTATAAAAAAAAATTGCAACTAGTCATAGAATTTTGCCTATACATATATGTCTGTGATAACATATCAACATTTGCGATTATTACTTATCAATTGTTTATATAAAATAGTATAAACATATCATAGCAATTAGTATCAAAATGTATAAAATATATAAATCAGCTAATATCATCATACTTAACATTTATTTGTCAAGAACTTGAATATTCCATGGAATCTTTGGATCTGCAGAATATGAAAATAAAATATGAAATAAATCTCCTTCCGAAATTACAATGACAACAATATCAGCATTATGCTCGTTGTAACTTTGGTCATTGTTTTTTCGGTTGTTTTGTATTTTATAGTCCAATTCCACGGATCTAAAGGATTTGTAGAATGTTCAACCTCATAGTCGAGATATTTCAAGCTCATCAAAATACAAGAGAAAATAGCTTTTTTAATTTATAGATTATTCATCTTACAATTGATATCACTGTTTGTAGAAACAATAGATAAACATCTATTCGATCATATATTGATATAATGCTGTCCAAGATGCGTATGTATAATGAAAATTCAATAATAGCGATCATTTTTTAAATATCTTGAAAATTACAACAGATTATCAATTAAGTTATAAGAAAATGTTATTTAGGATAATGTTTTTGATACACAGAGTAGAACAAATTCTGAATATATTTGTTATTTTTAAAGATATTGAAAATTTTCTACGAAAATTATACGATAGAAGCCATAATGTAATTGTAATAATTTTTTTATAAGTAAAGAATTTTCGAATATTTCAATATTATTTGTATTTTTTTTTTTAAATTGTTTGCTACGTTTTTTTACTCGTATGGAGAAAATATTCAATAGAACATTAGAACATAATATTCTATTGAATATTAATTTAATATTTATTAAAATTCAATAAATTTTAAATTCATTTCAATAACACATACAAATTAAATAATACGTCTTTTATAAATAAATGATCGAAATGGTGTCTGTTTGAATCAATGCGCAACATTTGAATTGCCGAATACCGAAGTTTGGGCGTTTATTATCATTTCTTGATTAATTGCTGCAATAAATTTTTCTCTCGTATCTTTTGTTGTTATAGTTAAGATAACATTGTTATCTTTTTTTTGATACACAATATTTTTTCAAAGAAAAAAATCAAATAATGTGATATCTGGTGAACGAGCTGACCATAATACTAGCCCATTATGTTCTATCGATGTGGCAAAATGCTATTGAGAGCTGCCTTTTATACGTATAGAACATAGTGAGCAATCATCGTGTTGATATCATATTATCCGTTGAACATTCGATTATACATTCTGTAGTAAGCTCGTATAAACTTTTTCGTATTTTGTGGTAGTGAGCGTTTTATTTATAATTAAATCAGATTATTTTGCCTATAATGGCACATCATATTTTATGAACTATCACTGTTAATAATATATTTTTAATTGTGTGATCAATAGTTCGTTATCAATAATTCGTTACGCAAATTTATTTCTTGTTATTGTTAATAAAAATTGTCTTATCGATAAATAATATTGTATATAAAAAATCATTATTTCTATTCATTTGTTGCAATATCCATTGATAGGAAGTAGCACGATTTTAAAAATCTGATCCTGAGTGTAATTCTTCCTCAAGTGATAACGATTAAATTTATGTTTGGGAAGAATTCTTAATACATTAACGTCTGCTAATTTTCTAAGATTTTCGTTCAATTTGTCATGAACAATTAATCTGAGGATTAAAGTTCACTAATCCGAGTGCACCGATTTCGTTTCTTTGACACACTTTCTTATGTTCATAGTGTCGTGTATTTAAGATTTCAGTATCTTTTAATTTTTCATGTATTCGTTAAAATATACAGTGCGAGGGATGGATATGACCCGAATAACATTCAATATATAACATTCAATAGTGCTTCTGCTTTCACTGAATTTTTGTAGAATCTTTCCATATACAAGAAGCATATTTACTTGTTCGTTAAATGAGAATTTCATTTCGAAATTAATTTATCATCAAAATAACGTAGCTCCATAAACTGTTTACTTGAAGAATCTATTCGTATTAATGAAAAAAAGTCTTAGCTACATCGATCACTATATCTATTTCTTGTAATATTTTACTTCATGGTAGAAATAAAAATGTATAAAAATGATAAGAAATGCCCAAATGATTCAACGATTTCAATGTTGTATCAATGCATTAATGCAATTATTAATGATAATCATAACATTTATTATAAATATAAAATTGTTGTTAATTCCGTTAATTTATTATTGGAATGATTTTGAAATAGAAGTCGGGGAATTTTAACATTCTTTACATTATCATGAATAAAAAATACAGCAATCAATTTAAAAAAATGGAAATGATCTTAAAATATTTGAAAATCTTCCATAAACTGTTCTAAATTCTCCTTTCATTATAAAAATCATAAAATCATAAAAATCATAAAAATCATCCATCTATGAAAAAATTATTATAATTCTCTTCGTATTTTTCATATAAAAAATTTTCAATATTTTTTAAAGTAACAAAATTATTCAAAAAATATTCAAAATTAGAATTATTGCTTCACTTTTATATGTTAAAATCATTTTCTTTTATTATGCATAATTATCACATTTATGCAGAAAATGTAATATGCTGCATTTATTAATTATTTAACAAAGAAGTTTACTTATCAAAGTTAAAAGAACATTGAAAATGCACTCATTTTTGCTGATATTCTTCAATTTATTTTAAAAATTAAGATTCTAGAAGAAAATCTCTATTCATATTATATGATAGAACAGACTTTTCTGTTAAGTCATGAAGGAAAATTATGAACTCATTTTTATTTTTAATATAAAAATAGCATAATTTGATGGGACATTTGGTGTCAACAATAATGATACTTATCTCATTTGCTATACAGAATATCAGAATCGCGAAACAACTACCATCATATCGTCTTTTTTTTTTTTTTTAGAAAGAACCATAATATAAGAGTGTCTAATATATTTTCATAATATATGTCAAATTCCATTTTTTTTCATGCATAATCTTATCATCTTATCTATAGATATTTTATACAAAAATTTAAAATAATTTAAATTATGAATTAGATTTTAAAAAGAAATATAAAACTAAATGAGTACATCCTTTCCTCTATGTATTCAGAAATTGTAACGAGTTTAGAAATCTATACATTTTATCGTTTTCTTGTCTGTGCTTGAATATGTATCAGTTTAGCGGTCACAGTAGACCGCCAAATTGAAATTGCTCAACGTAAACTGTTCTCTTTTATTATCTATAGAATAGAAATGATCATAATTACATGCAAATTTAATAAATTAATTTAATTTAAATTAATTCGTGTAGTACGTATACTTTTGAAAATAAAGGATCCATATATAATTTTTGATTTTTAACTTCACTGATAATTCGAATATCATTGTGAATAATTAAATAACAATATCATGTGAAAACTTCAATATATCAACATGACTGACTAGAACTATTTATTTTTATGCTACTACATTGTGTTACATTCAGGTTCTCTTTTATTGATCTTAAAATCATGTTTGTGAATGATTATTACGATACTTATTGACTTTTTTCTATGAAATTCGGATATTTTCTAAATAACGAAATATTTAATATTATAAATTATATGCATTGTTCACAACATTGCATCAGTTTTTCTCATATGTTTGAACTATTATATAATTTTTCAACAACATTCAGACAAATATGCAAACGAATATTGTAATTATACATATGTATAGTTATAATTATATATTATTTTTATAGTTTTATTATATACACGTATAAAGAGATCTGTTAATGAAATTAAACAAATATTTCTATTTCAGAAGAAAATCATAGCGCGAACGAGTACACGAACACCTGATGGAGCTTCTTAAGTCGACACGAAAAGAGAATAGTCCTCATCGTCGTCATAATACACTCGGGGAAAAAGTGGCGAAAGTCGAGGGTGAGAAGGGTAATAATCGTTCAACAGGTTTTCTTTCGAATCGTGCATACGCTTTCCTTCTCTCGAGCTAACCAAGCACCGTTTCATCTTTGTTCCGTTTTCGCTTTTCTGCTTGAAATTGATCGTTGCAACGTGTCTTGAATAAATTATGATCATATTCGAACATGAACACGATCGTTTTTTCGGTCTGATTACCACGATTTTGCTCCATATGTAATATGTAACAATTTCAGATTGTGGATATCGTGCGATTAGTTTAGTCGATGCCAAGTTTGAAATTTTTGTTTGAAATATTTTTAAATCCGCGCGCGTAAAATAAGATTCCAGGCAGTATATCTGTTTCTTTTTAATTCGTTCAAGTTCGGCTAAACTCGTCCGAACTCGTGTCTAATCGAGTCTAAACGTAACCATCAAGTGAATTAACAAACTTGTGTATAATTTTTTTTTTTGTATAAGTTTGTTATTCAGTAAGATTTATCTTCTTTTCTTTTCTTCTCTTTTAAATTCTCTTTTAAATAAACAAGTTTTATGCATCATCGAGATTATATTTTCGATCAACTCTTATTTCACACAATATTTATTTTTGTTTACTAGAATATCGTCTCGAGTCAAGACGTCGAGGAAAACGATATGATTCTCAACCTCGTACATATTCAGGAATAGAACGGCAACACTGTACGAAGAATTAATTACGACGATATTCCAAATAGTCCACATAGCGAATGCAACCGATCAGTTGATGCCAAGCGACTAGTTTGGGACGCTGACGGATTACGATAAATGCGATTAAGCGATGCAGTCGACACGGTTGCTCGATATATTGATTAATCAACCGAGATAAAATAAGCGTCCATTTCCGTGAATTTCCATTTTCGATCGAATCATATCGACTAGAAAGACACTAGAAAGAAACTTATAAGTATAACTCGGAAAAATGGAATAATTGATCGAAGTAATTTAAAAAAGAGAATTCGATATTCGATTCAATAAAATTATAAAAATGAAAGATGGCGATCATTCAAATGCTCGATTTTTGATTTATTTCCGAATAGGTTTTCCGCAATCCGATATGGCATTAATTTATTTATAAAATAAATATATCTAACTATCACGATATCTGTTATCGTCAGAACTTCCGTGTCATCTGCGCTGATTAACCTCATTACAACGGCTGGCCCTCATTTCTGTTCCCATTCCCAATATAGATACATACATAGCATATCTAAAAAATAATAGAACTGACAATAAAAAGATCCAGTGAAAACCAGAATATAATATATATATTACATTTTCATTTTTGAAGAAAATATTATTTAGGAAATTTTATTTTTATAAAAAACTGTAACATTAAATCATATTTAAATAATAAATTAAATAGTGATAACTGTTATTAAATTTTAGATATAAAATTCATTTTACTATAACGAACAAATATAAAATATCGAAATTGATCATACGACAACACATCCTTGGTTTTTACTATTCTTCATAAATTAAAAATTTATGAAATTTATGAAATTCATTATAATAAAAGTTATTTTATTCAAAAATTTATAATAGTTGTAAAAAATCGTTCATAAAAATTCGTAAAAAATATTTAGATTTATGACATTCGTAAAAATCATTCATTTTATTCAAAGTATATTCTTTCAACATTACTATGCATTGGTGATCAACTAGTGCAAAGATAGACTTGTAGAGATCTATTGTATCTCTGTCACGACTACTTATATGATTGAAATATTATCGTAGCATTGATATTTTTTTTCTTTTTTTATCTTTTATTATCTTTTATATTTTTGAATACGAGAAATAATCATAGGGAGTCAAATCAAATAAATAGTCAAGCATTACTAAGTATTTGTTTTTTAGCCACTATCAACAATGCATTGTACTTTTCATCATTATTCTATTATATTTTTCTGAAAGACGTATTAAGAAACATTTTATTACTTCACTCAATTATATTATTATTTCATTCTTATATTATGTTTATTTTTGTTGCATTGTTTTTTGTTTATGAAAAATTTATACATATGCACATACATAACTTAAAAAAATGGTATAAATAATTGGTAGATGGCAACGAATACGTGAACAACGATATTTTTACCGATTGATATTTGAAGTTCATACTTGAATATATCAAAATCATTGATGTTTTTATATAATTGATGATTTTAGATCTATTTAGCGGATAATTTTAAAACTTTAAAAGAATACGTGATGCAAAATGCCAAACTATTTGCTTCGTATATTATATTCTTAATAATGAGTCAGAATACTTATCAACAGAAATTATAGATATTTTGAGATTGTGTTTATCTTTCATTGTAAAACATATAACTATTTTTATTTTTATCAAATCTTAAGTAAAATTCATTTGATATTTGACAAGTTATATCTAAATATATATTTATATATATTTTTTTATCCAGAAATACTTACTTCTTGTCACAATATCAATATCGTCAGAATTTTATAATATAATATATAATATTCTCTCGATATATAGTAATTCAACTAACAAAGGCTTAACTTCGACAAAAAAAAAATCGATTATCTAATATGTTAGTCAATTTATATTATTAAATAGTATCCTAAAAAATATTGATTTATATGTAATAAAAATTTTATAAAAATCTTATAAAAGCTTAATTAAAATTTTAAATTTTAAATTTTTAAAAAAATATATTATAATTATACATATTTTACTATAGTCCATATATCGAATAACATCGATGGCAATTAATTGATGACTCTTAGTATCGATATATCTATGTTTTTTTTACATTTTTGTCACTTTTTGTCTAATTTCCTTAAACATATGAAAAAAAATAATTTACGTTATTTTTCAGATAGATCGCTTATTAATTGTGATATAATGATCAAATATCAAACTTGACTTGCAAATAATTTTCAATTGAAACTATATCATATTTCTTTGTTTTCATTATGACTTATTTATATTCGATGGTATGCGAAACTTTAACTTATGTTTCTCTAACTTACGTAAAATGAGAAAGGTTATTATAGATTAAAATTGATGCGTGGGTAAGTCACGCATTCACGATTGGTTAAACTATTACCTCGAAACAAGATCAAGATTTATCGAAACCCACGCGGTAAGCGAAAGTTGTTTCTTCACGTTGGAGATTACTCGACCAGATAAACACGGTTGAATTCACTGTTGTCGCGTTTAGGTTGCAGTGGATGCGTTTTCATTTCATTTGAACTAGAGTTGTGTAATATAAATATATATAAATATCGATAATAAGAGGTTATCAATAATATCATTAGGGTTGATAAAGAATAGCAATAATTGAAATTTCTATTTTTTCTTATTTAAAATTATTATTAGAGATAATGATATTTATGTTAATATGATTATCTATTAATCATATTTAGTTTTAGATATATTTGTTTAAAATATCGTTAAGATATAATAAAAATAGAAATAGCTGAAATAATGTATAATTTTCAATAAAGCTTATTTCTTTGTTATTTATTTGTTTTAAAGTTATTATATATATTTTTATGAACCTTAATAATAACTAATAAATAATAACTAATAAATAATAAATAATAAATAATAAATAAGAAAAAACATAATATTAATTATTTATTCGTTAACAATATTTTAATAATATTATCAATATATCAAATATTATCAATAGAATATCGATAACATTTCAATAATCGTTAATTATAACTCTAATTGGAACGTTGCAAGAACGCAAGAAATGATAGTAACCAATAAATGCACGTTTTAATTCAAATTTCAAATCAATCTTCTCTAATTCTCAATCTTTAATTTCTATCAGATAAACCGAAGAAACTAAATTTAAGAAATTTTTTAAAAATAAAATAGTTAAAAAAATAAATACCTAAAATTCAAAAAATATATATTTTCTATTCATGAAAAAATATGTAATCATAATTTTACTTTCTATTCATAAAAAAATCATATTCAAATCATATTCAAATCATACTTTAATTTTTAAAATGAAGAAAAAATTTAAGAAAATTTTTTCAGATTTTTCAAAAATTATCATAGAGAAAAAAAATAAAACATAAAATATACTATCTTATAAATTTTATTTAAAACATATTTTTTTATATAATCAATAATTTTAAAGATAATAAAAAAAATTGATTGATTTTGTGAGTACTTAAATAATTATTTTAATGGTTAAAATAATTTCTGGAAACATATTTTCTCGTTATCTGATCGAATTGAGAAATTTTATTGTTAAAATTATTTCTTTATTAATTGAAATTATTTTGGGCGAGATATTGAATCGATATTATTAAACGAAAGGAAAATTTGAAAGATAACAACAATTAATGTAATTGGCTTTAATACAACAGAATAATTTTTACAATAGACAGTTTTTAGTTTTAGTTTAGTTTTTAGTTTTTATGTGTTTGTGTGAAAATTATTCTATTGAACTAATCATAAGATTGTTATTTTTTTATTTTGTAAATTCCAAAAAATAATATGGAATTACATTTTTAAACTTGAAATATCTTCTAAATCAATCAATGATTTTTCGATATAATAATTTTTTATAGAGAATATGCAGATAAATCTTATAATAAATAATATTATATAATAATAAAAATTATATAATTCTATCATAAAAAATTGTTTATACAATATAATATTTTCTTTTAAATCGAATAAATTTTATTAAAACATTTTTTTGATAATTCTTCGTGAAATATTCGATTTCGTATCTAATTAAACGGAATAACGCGTATAACAATATAAATATAAATATATATCAATGATTTTACTCAAGAATATCAATCAATCAATATATTCATGTAAATAAAGATTTTCGTTCTAAAGAATTAAGAATTGAAAATATCTTGAGTGGAAAAGTATATTCCTTTAAATTAAGATAAAGTTTCCTAATTAAATTTTTTCTTTTTCTTTTGAAGTTTTCAGATAACAGATAAGAGAATTAAATTAAAGTCAAATTTAAATCATTTAATGTATTGATTTTCGAAAAAATTCATTTGAAAAACTGAAATCGTTTTGGTGAATTCATGTGGAAAATCACACTTTTTTAAAAGCGGAAATCGTTCTAACGAATTCGAATTCAAAATTCGTACCCCTATTCTGTAAAAATTTGCCAAGAAAGCAGATGGCAACTGACCCAAGAGCCGCTTCGCCGCCGCTCGTAAACTAAACAAAAGAATTTAACAGACGACTGACCAAGCGAGGATCAAACGTTCTGATGAACAGTTGTTGGTCATCCAGGTGCAAAAATAATATCGCCGCTCTTAATGTAATATTACTTAATTAAGAATTTGATATAATATTTATTTTTATATATATTTTTTAATTTTTATTTTGTATAAAATAAAAGATCATTAAAATAAATATTTTTTTAAAAACAAATACATAATATATAAAAAAAATAACTATTATTATTCAATTATTGTACCAATTTATTTGAAATCAATTTATTTTATTTTTATTGAAGTACAAATTTATCTTTTTTGTTTTTTTATGCAAATTTTTCAATTTTTTTTCAATAAATCTAAATTTTTGTAAATATCTTTTGTGAATTTTTGTAAATATCTATAGCTAGTAATGCAAGATTACTTATTTTTTCCGACAACACTGAAGATTTAAGATAATTTTTAATTAATTTTGATTTAGCAAAATTTCTTTTGATGTCAGTTACAGATAAAGTTAAAAAAATTCTTAAAGCTATATAAAAATTAAGAAATCAAAATATTAATTCATTATTTGTAATATAATCTAAAATATCTAAATTACAATTAAATATTTAATTATTTAGTTATTTTGAGCTATATAAAAACAGTTTATTCTTGTAAGTAAAATAATATTACAAAAATCATGTATAAATTAATTGAATTTATTTGCAAATATTTATAATTATTAATATAATTATTAATAAAAAGATATACTTATTAAAATTTTCACATATACATTTTCATGTACATATATTGAATAATAATATTTTTCATCGTCCAAGCTTCTGTTTATTGAACCATTATTAAGAACTATTGAAGAATTGGTGCGTTTTGTGAACAAGAAAAAACACATGCTATGTAACCACTCGTATAAAAATCTATGGAATTAATTGTTGCATGTTCAAAACCCAGTTTAAATGAAAACGCATCGCAATAGTAGTTTTAATACAACCGATTCTGCATGACAAATCAGTGACTGGTGGTGGCCTCAAGCGGCGGCAATGTTCCATCCTCGACAGCTGTGACCACGAATTTGCCATCAAACGTCGACCACCGATAATCTCTTTTTCTTCATTTCCGTTTATCCGTTTATTCCATCCTTTTTTACAAATTGCTTTTTCCCCTCTCACTTCCTCACACACGCGGACCGATGATTAAATTGTTCGCGATACCTACATAGATAAATACGATCTCTCGATGACGCGTAACTTTCGTGAAAGCAACTATTGCGAAAGCAGCGTTTGACAAAAATATCGAAAGATGTGATTTTTTTTCATGCATCGATAAAACTCTGCTCGCAAGAATATACGTATATGCGTCATTGATTTTCAAATAAAAAAAGGCGAGTATCTATTCCGCTTTGCCTTCGTTTGCATTAAAAGGGAGAAAATAGATCGAACATCATTGATGAACGATATGTCTTATATATACATGTCTTATATACATATATTTCGATAATTCACTTCTTGGAATTCGAACGCAATTAATTTATAAGCGCATCTCTCGTTCATTCATTTGACACAATTTTCTGAAATAATATTACATTATGAATTAGAAAATTAAGGGGTAATTGTAAAGTATCGGATGTGAAACGTCGTATGCACAATTTGACACATTAATTGAAGTTTGTAACTTCTAAAGGGTATCTACATTTAGCAATGCAACCCGAGGAGAAATCAATTTGGTTTATAATACATTCATGTAGTTACAAATTCTGATGGGATCACGGAATCTAATATAGCTTTTAAACATATAAGTTCTGAATATGTATGAATTGAATAATAGATCAATAATCAAGGATTAAAATTAATAAGACAGAGGATAATTGATAATCAATGAAAAAATCAATAAAAATAAAATAAAAATTAATTGAAATTACAATTAACAATTTTGTATAATTAACTTAAATCACTTCTATTCTTATTATTAATATATTTAAAAAAATCAATGAAATATCATTTATTCATAAATTATCATTAACAATATCTTTAATGGTAAATTTGAATAACATAAAAAATAAAAACTCTATATCGTTCGTTACTCTATTATAATCATGATCGTGTTTGGACGCAGGAAGAAGCCTCTCAAGAATTCTAGAGATAAGTCGCAAGAATTTTTATTGCGTTTATTTAATCACCTGAGCATATTTAACTCGACGAAGAGACCATTCTGCGTATTTCGTGATCGACAGATCGAATCGAATTTTTTCTCGCACAATCGCAAGGTGACATCGTATTTCTTTGCCGCGCGCGCCATCATGTTTTGGATTCATGGACCGTAACATTTTAGCGAAAAGTCGACGAAAGTCGAGGCAAAGGTGTCAGGTGGGGGCAATGAAAACGATTGGTTCGGCGCCACGGGGCAAAGTCGAGCGCAATAGCTCGAAAGAATTCAAGGACGAGGAGGAAGGATCGTCTGGTTCGCTAAGGTGAGGCTTTCGTTGGTATTTTTTCGCAGTCAGCTGTGCAAAGATTGACATCACCGCGTGCCAGAGCGGTGATTCATCGGAAAGAAAGCACTCGAGTCGATAGTACCTGGAAATGAATTAAAGTAGCCGTTTATCGCCGATTAAGATAATCGAACGAACAAGCACCGCGTCACGCGCTAAAGAAAGACTTCTCTGTTCATCTTTCCAAAGGCTTGCGACGATATCTCGACGAATCGCATACTCGCTTTCGAAGAATTTGAATGCGCGCACTCCTGTAATTTTCCGCCGTGGAGCCGACATAGAGATGAACCGACGCTTTCTTCGTTGTCATCTCGTAAATCATTGATATGTTGTGTGGACTAGAGATTAAAAAAGATTAAAAATGATGCGAAGAAAAATTGTTCGTAAGTTTTCATTATTATTTTATATTGTCTTTACAATATTACACATAAAATATATACGAAATCAAATTTGTTAGAAAAAATATTTGTTATAAGCAAATAGAAGAAAAATTATTTATAAATATAATAATGTGCTTATTATATAGATATGATATTATCCAAATAGCCTAATATATATATATATATTGAAGTTTGAAATTGATTCATATCTGGAGAACATGTTCCAATATATAAATATAGTATTGAAACATATTTGATATTTTATGAAAAAATATTTTGACACGATTTCATATCAGTAGAATGTTTTAAAATAAATTCTTTTTATATGTACGTAATCAATAAAAATAAAATAACTAATTCCAAATATGACATTTATTCGTAAAATTTTATAAATATTTATTTTATTAGATATAATTTATGATTCATTTATATTAAAATTTAATAACATTTAAATACATGTGATTTTTCAAAATTTTGAAATATATATTATGTTTATATTATGTACATTATGTAAATTCTATTTAATATTATTTATAAAAAATTTATAAATAACTATATTTTTTAATGCAAAAAAAAACATATCTTTACATTTCAGTTCAATTTCAGTGTAGATTTACACTCTCAAACATGCATGGATGCTTAAAAAAAATTTTTTTAGAATCTTATTTTTTTAATTTCAATAATGTTTTATATATAATATAAAAATACAATAAATATTTTAATGTTAATTAGTTGTTATTATATAATTGTTAATTAATATTTAATATTTAAATATTTATCGTTTCTTATAATTAATAAGAAATCTTAAGAAATTTTTTGAAATCTGTGATAACTTAGAAAATAATTCTTTCAATTAAATATCTTCAGCGAAATAAAATTTTAACCTATTATTATTATTACGGCATGCTATCATTTGATTATGATCAAATTTGATATTTCAATTATATAAAAGAATAAAAATTCAACTTAAATTAAATAATATTTATGCTGTTTTTCAGATAATAATTCAGATAATTTCAGATAATGATACATTTGTTTTACTGACTGAAATTATTTTTTGTTAATTCCATTAAATAATTTTATTTTCATTGAAATTGAAATAACAAATAAATATAAATATAAATAAAATTCTGTTTAATAAAGATCATATCATTTATTCCATTGTTTTCGATATTTTAAAGAGTTTATCATATATATTTTTATTTTTTTGTATATATTGAAAGTTACTTTGTCATTTTTTAAATAAATGATTTCATTTCACGATATATATTAATCTCTAATTTATGTAATATAATAAAAAATATTAATTTTAAATTCAACTTGTTGACAAATTAAATTAAATTAGAAGATGTTCATTTAGTATTTTCTCATTAAATATTTTTTTTTAACAAAAATTCTAAAATAAAATTGGATACAGTTTAAATTTTAAATGTATGTACGTGGATTAAGAAAATATCAATTATTTTATTTGTAACAAATAAATTTAAACAAAAATCTTTTGTTCTACATTACATATTTGTTCTGTTTGTTCTATACATCTCCTTATAATATTATTAATTATTTACACTTATAAAATAAAATAAATAATTGATTGAATTATAATTTTTCGTTTTCTATAAATTAAAAATTTTTTATTTTTGTAAATTAAATATCAATTTCTCGTTGTTGAATTTTACAAAAATAATTTCCTTCTTTTTATTAAATAAAAGTTTTATTTAGTTTTATTGAAAATATCTCTTTAAAATTTTAATCCTTACCGACTCCATCATTCTATCGCGATAAAACAAAAAAACTTAGAGCGATCGGTATTGCACGACTGTTTCCTCTATTTATTCGGATGTTGGAGATACGGTTCGATGGTTGTCAATTCATTTTTCCTTCTCGTTTAAAAAAAAAAAAAAAAAAAATAATAAAACTACGCGTGTTGGGTTTCCAACATCGTGACGTTACGCCATCAACAATATTATGGAAATATAGATAGATATAGATACACGACTCAGTGGAAAAGCGCAATATTGCTCATTGCTCAAATATCGAAATTCGTATCGATATTATTCTTTGTTCTTTGTTTTCATACGATAATTCATTTGACCAGTGATACGTCTAGCAACTTTTTTATCTTATGCTATTTCGAAATAAAAAACAAAGTGATGGAACGTACAGTTGCACGCAAAAATTTTCAATTAGTTACATTTTCTTTTTTTTTCTTTATATTCTGAGAGAAAGCGATATTCAAAAAAATTTTCACTAATATTAGATAAAAAAATAGAATAAATAAAAAGAAATAATATGAGAAATAAACATTGTTTATTATATTATATTTTATTATTTATTTACAAAATTATTAAATTAGTATATGTAAGTTTCAGCCACATTTTATAAAAAAAGAATCTTACAATCTAAATTGAATTAACCTGTTATTTGTTGCAAATTATTATTAATATTTTGTATTTATAACAACAACATCGTAATGTGAAGTCAATTAATCTAGAAATAAGATCTAAAAGAATTTCATTTCGTTCTTCTTTTAAAATTTCGAATAATTCTTTTATTTCGATGTTTAAATTCATTTACTTTGTGTTGTTTCAACATCTTTTATAAATGTTCATTTGAATTAATATCTATTTGGATTGATCAAATCAGATGAAAACTTATATTTTTAAGGGTTTATACTCAACTTCGATGTGTTGACATTACACGAAGAGAGAGTCCGTAACAAAATGATTATATTAATTATAATATATAATTATAATATTGCTTTTTTAAATGTATTATATATATTAGAAAATTGATAAAAAAGTAATCAGCTCATTTAAAATTCATTCAGATATCAACATTCGCTCAACATTTTCTTACTTTGGATAAACAAAGATTGGAAAAAATATCGCTTTTTCAAATGAATCGAAATTTGGAAATGATATGCGATATCCAATTGACAAAATAATATGATATTAAATCGCAAAATAATTTACAACGAAGAACAACAGATTATACTACAAGATTTAATTAAATTAGATTAATTTACTTTTGTACAAACTAATTTGTTAATTTTATAAATAAGTATGGTAATATAAAGTAATGAATATAATGTATTACTATTTTGTTTTTCATTTATACTCTTTCACCTAATATCAGCCAAAATTTTTTTCAACATCATTTTTGGAATATAAAGCGGAAAAAAGTTCCGATTAATCGAAAACTTTTGCACGCAACTGTACGTGAAAAACGAACGTGAATAGCAAGATCGAGAATTGTATAAAAAGAAAGCAAGATGGTTTTCCCCTATGTCGAACAAATACGATCGATAGAAGCGAATCGCGTAATTCCGTAATTTTAGTGGAAACAAAGCACGCGCACAACTTTATAAGATTTTCAGGTAATCACGAGAAAACAACTGTCGGTGGAGATTTGTCGGGGAAAAGAAAGAATAAAATTGAATGAAAAAAGTCACCACAATTGATTTCGACGAGTCGAATCGTTCCTTCTCCGTTCCTAGATGCATTAACAAATCCACTATTGTTTCGCAAACGCGATTCGGGATATTGATTCGGAAAATATTCAAAGATCGATCGATGCGGTAATCGTGGAATTTTCACTCGATTATCGAACGGTCGAGGCATTTGCCGAGAAGGATATAGATATAGGAATGAAACAAGGGTGGTTTGGTGATTGTATTACGTTCCATTTCAATCTGGATGGGAATCACGATTTCGCAAAGTATCATTAATGAACGACGGCGGTGTTGGATTCCATGACGCAGAGGCGAAAATACGCGACTTGAATTCGTCCATTGATTCGCGCGCGCTCGTTGCTCACGACACGCATCGCGACACGCATCGCGATCGCGCGTAATACACGCGTATACGCCAGCTACGTGGCGGCGTTCATTCATCGGGCTCGGCCGGCTTCGGTCACGCGCTTCTTCATCCTTGTCTTTCCTTGTTTACCGACCGGCATGCTGACGTTTCTCCTCTTCCATATCGATCGAATATCTTATTTCTTATTCTTATTGCGGCAACAAACCGACCTGTTACGAGTTCAGAGTTACAAATTAAGGAAAATTAAGTTATACGTGTATACAAGATGAGTCATTTAAATTGTGTGCCATTCAACTGTAATTCACTTGTAAATTATTCGTCGTATAAGAGATAGGTAATTATTTACAAGAAAGGAATCGTGATCTTTTTGATAATTTTAACGTATCATCGGCTCGAATTATATTGCGAAGATTTTATTCTACTTGGTGGTCGTTGTTAATTAAAAAGTTGTTATTAACAATAACTTTTCTTGGAAACAGTTTAGATTAGCTTAGATTGGATTAGTTTTAATCAGGTTTATTGCTACGATTGCCACAATTACTACAATGGCCTCGTGGCGGCCAGATTAAGAAAACTAACCTAAATACAAATACAAACAGTTTAGATTAGTTAGTTAAATGAATTTTTATTTGATTTTGATTTGAAGTGAGATTAAAAAATTAGAATTGATATGAATTAATTGATGTTAAACAAGATTTTAATTTCTAATTTCTTGATTTCATGACTTATGTCAATTAATTTATATATCGATTTGAATTAAATTAATAACTTTTTAATAACGATGACAAGTAATATCTTTACAGTACTATTCATAATGATCTAGACAACATATTAAAAAATTATTCGAAGATTGGTATTTTTCTGTAAATTTTTATTAAAAAATGTTTCAAATGAAAATTGTTTCGTATCATATATAACGATTAATTTTTTGATAAAATAAGAGTATAATTTAATAATAACGTAAGTTTGTTAGTGATAATAATAATATAATATTTGATTCTAAGAAATCCGAAGAATGTTCAATATTAAAATAGTAAAAAAAATATAAAATCAAAAATTAATAATGTTTGATAATCTTTAATTAATTTTTAATTTAAATAGAATTCAAAATGTTCTTCATTACGATCAATATAAATGCATAGCTAATGAAAAAAATTGATATATGTATGCAAATATTTCCGAAATTACGTAAGAAATATGAACACGTTAAGGTAAGATTAATCAGTCGCCATAAAAAAGAATTATATATCAATAAAATTATATAAAATGAGTCTCATAATGTAACTCTAAATAATACGTAAATTATTCGTTTTTATGAAAAAATATTCCATACAAAACTAAAACGGAAACATACTATAGAAAAAAATATATTATTAATTTTTTTGCAAGTTTGAAAAATATATAAAATGAGTCTCATAATTTCAAATAATTCGTAAATTATTCGTTTTATGAAAAAATATTTCATACAAAAGTAGCGAAATATATTGTAAAAAAAAATGTTATATATGGTTATTAATTTTTTACAAATGTGGAATATACAAAAAAATATTATATGGTGTTATTAATTTTTTACAAATTTGAAATATACAAAAAGATCAAATTCGTTTTTTTAAATAGAGAATGTATTTTTTAATAATTTTTTAATAATTTTTTAATTGACGCAAAATATTATTCCATATAAAATAAAAACTTCTAAGCCAACTAAAGTAGTTTTACAAAAAAAAAAAAATAAACAAAAAAATATCCTTGTCTTTTATATAATAAATTTTACAAAATTCAAATTTTATAATTCATTAAAATATCTCTTAAAATAATTTTTTACTTTATGTGGCTTAATAGTTTTATAAGAAATAATAAAATATATATAATAATAATAAAATCTGCATTAATTTATTAAAAAAATATATAATTCCATAAAAAAACAAATTTTCAATTAAAAAAAAATTAACATCATATCATATTATAATTCTTTTTCTTTAAATATAATTTTTTTATATGAAACATTTTTTCATAAAACGAATTTACCAATTATTTGAAGCGATCATGCATGAAATTGAATAGCATTTCTGAATAAAAAAAGTAACTCCATGATTTTTTTCCTGTCTTCTTCTCAGTGTGTTCAAAAATTTTAAGTCGCGAAAAATAGAATCGTAATTATGATTCAGTTTGTATATTTGACAAATAAATGAAATATAAATGTCCAAATATATATATGCATGCCGTATACATCAGTATGTCACCAAGTCCTTCTTATCCACGAAGAGATTCTTATCCACGCGAAACCACGGCCAATTGAGAAAGAGATGTCAATATAAAAATATGCATCCACGAAAACAATATAATTTTCATAAATTTGTTCGAGTCATCTCTGTATTTTTCAATCTACAGTTCGATATTCAACAATCTGTATTTCGATTCAAATGCAAATTATCTCAGATGTTTTCGAGCGTGCCTTCGATTCATTAAATTATATGTGCGAATATAAAATTGTGAATTTGTATTTCGTTTAAGAATTGCGTTTTAAAACTAAGATATTTTTCAATTTCATATCTATTTTTAAATTTTTTTTTTTTTTTTTTACTTTAGTTAATTATTCTTGCCATTCATAATAAGTATCTTCGTACACTAATGGGATTTTCCTGTCTATTGGATAAATTAAATCAAATTATATATTAAAATCTTATTTCGTCACGAACGCCATTCATTCCTCTTTTAGTCTGATCAATGATAGAAAGTCATGAAAGATCTATTTTACCAAAATAGTAATTTTTATCAATTTTAAGAATATCGTTCCAGTTATTTTAAAAGTTTTATTTTATTTCATTAAAAGAAGAAATCATTCGAAAGTTGGAAGAATATTTTATATTTTTATTCATTTTTCCGAATAAAATGTTATACGCTTGATTTTGTTGATTTGAAACACTTAGTTTATTCATATTCATTAATCTCCTTCCATGAAAATTCTTTTAATATAAAAAGAAAGATTTATGTATTCATGAATATACGTATATATATTTTTTTAGCAAATCTATCTATGTGCTTGTCAAAAACGTTGAATGAAGGGAAAAAATGGCCACAATGAAACATTCGAAAAACAGCTAGGATGCATTCTAATATTTTCATATCGGTAGAACGTGCTCTAATCATCTTTTTTTTTTTAACATGAAGTAATGTGAAACAAATATTAAACTTACAGGCTGAGTCATTTAACTCTGCTATCTTGGAAAGATAAAACAACAAAGTTTTTTAATATTAAAAGGAGCATAAATATAATGATTAATTTTTTATATATTCCTTTTTTTATCGAGATTAATTATAATAAAAAAACTCAAAGTTTTCTATCATTTAATTATACGATTCGAAAGAATGTTAAATGGATGAGTAAGAATAAAAGAAGTTAAAAAATAAAATTAAAAATAAAATTCGAGATTATTTTTTAATTGATTTTTAATTTAAATAATGTTCGAAATGCTAACTACTACTGATTAATATGTATAGCGATCAACTAATGCGATTGACATATGCGCAAGAATTATATATTATAATATATTATAATATAATGCGCCCTGCGATGTGATTCTTCATATCTTCGAGTGCCATAGGTCGTTCATTTTTTAAATGTTCCAGCAGAAATTGGATCAAATGACTGTTGGAGACCGAGCCCATAAAATTTTATTTTTTGTTCATTTTTCACCAAAAACTATCTTGATAATTATTAGATCTTAATACATATCTTAGCATGTCTTTGACTAAATATTTAGGATTCTTTCGAATCACATAGTCAAATGTTACACGTTAAAATTAAAAAACTTGATGATTTTTATATTTTATAAAATATTTTATATTTTATATTTATAAAAAAGTTAATTATTACATTATGTATCCCAAAAAAATACCAAATATTAAAAATAAATTTGTTTGAAAAATTTTAAAACAATAAAAAAAATTAGTTTACGATTAAAATTCAGACAGAATTAAACGATTCGTTTTGTACATATCTCGTATATAATTGTAAAGAAAAGCACTGATATTGATTTGATGTAGAATAACAGCAGAAGAGATACTGACAAATTGATAAATTAATTAACGCTGTGTTAAAGTTTCGTAACATAAGTTTTCTCAATAATTTTCCAATATTGTTAATAATATATTTTATGAAGAGATATTTTATATAGAATAAGTATTTTATAGAAATGAAATATAAGATATTACGATTTATTTTGATTTATTTTCTTATTTTTTATTATTATTATTTATTTATTTCCATTACACAAATTATTCACGCTAATTAATTCCTAACATTTTTCTTATAACTAATAGAAAAAAGAATAAAAAAGTTTTATTATTTTTTAAAAGCAGTATGATGATCATTTTTTAAATTTACAATGATTATCGTGAAATGACACTTTTTTTAAATTGATATATATTTTTCTTTATATTTAATGATAACGATTACCAAAACAAATTTGATAACCTATTATTATATAATAGTTCAACATCTATTCCGATTTAATTATGCAGCGTCTTTTCTAATGCAGTATCTCTCCCATGATTACTTTAAATGAAGTTTCAGCCAACAGTTGTCGACTGACAATTAAACAACTTAAACTTGATTTAAAATGTTTGGATGTAGAGAATCTAATCTAACTCAACCTCTTTAGCAATAAAGGGAAGAAATTTTATATTTTTAATTATTTTTCATCAAAATAAAGAAAAAAAGTAAACATTTTCGTAATGAAGTAATAAAAAAAGGAAAACCTATATAAAAGTTATATTACTTAAGATTTATTAACTTTTTAATTTATAAAACAAATTGTGTAATTAAATACTTTCATAATGAATAGGTATAAAAAAACAATTAAAAAATTCCAACTTAATATTTAACACTAATAATAAAATATAATTTTCTCTTCATTTTATTTTGCGTTATAGAATTATGCAACATTATGCAATATGTTGTCCTTGATCTAAATAGCATAAATTTTGTATTTTCATTTGTTACGATATATGCACAAGCTATGCGAAAAAAGTAATATCAGTTAACAAACTATAGTTCGAAGTATAATCGTATGTCGGTTTTATCAGCTATAAGCGAATTGTGTTTCGTAACAACATATGAATCTATTATTTATAATTAAAACGAAGGTGAAAATAACTAGCAATAATTTTCAAAGTAAATGACGCAAATACGATGAGTAACTTTGATATTTGAAAATACGAAATTTTTATTTCGTCGTATTATAATTTTGTTCGTAACGAAAAAAAACGTATTATCAGATATAATATTAAAAAATTTTAATTAACAATAATATAGATTCTATTTACACAATAATTTATAATAATTTTTTTTATAATAATTTAATTTATAATAATTTATAATATTAAATAATACGTTTTAAATAATATTTAATTAACGTTATTCTAATATTTGGATAGCAATATAGCAAATACTAGTAAACGTCTTTATATGACTTATTGATTATCAAGACACTGTGATATACTTTTAAAAATAATTGAAAATAAGATTAGAATAAAAACACAATAAACTTACTAAATTGAAACATATATATTTTATGAAAGAATAATTTTATAATTTCATTGAAGAAACGCTTCAATGTAATGAAAAACAAATAATGATTTTTTAATTAATATATAAAAACATATATGATATATTCAATTTCACTCTGGTTATACGATTTTATATAGATTTTTTCTATATTAGTTTTTTGTTTCTTGAATTCTTCTAATTGAAATCTTGCTTCAACAATGAAACAAAATTCCTTAAAAAATATATATATATAATGATATTGTTAAAATTAAAACAAGTTTTTGAGAAAAGTTAAAATAAGAATTTTATATAAGCGACACGCATTCAACGCGTCGTATACAGAATTGTCTTACGAAGCTAGAATAAATTATATATCTTCCAAATTAATTAGAAATAGAAAAAAATGTAAATTAAAATTAAACGGTATTCAAGCGTAATCTGAATATAAATTTGCGTAGTTTTATGCATTAATGAATCTGGAAAATGCTTCGTTAAATAACGTTTAATTTTCATTTACATTCTTTTTCTATTTTTAACCGTTTAGAAGATATATAGCTTGTTTCGATTGGATATGCATGTACAGCATTATAATGCCTATGATATCGCTTACGATGCCTTAGATACATCTTGCAAGCAGATGAGATTATCTGTCTATAAGCAGCCATAAATTCTGATGCATATTTCAAACTCGTCGATCACTTCCATTAATTATTTATCTTGTCATCTATCAAACTTCGCATATATGAAAACACAAATAAGAAAAAAAGTTTTAAAAGTTTTTTAATGAAATCAAAATTTTATTTTCGCTGTTATTAAACAAAACGAGGAAATGTTTCTTCTAATATATTTAACAAAAAAAAAAAAAAAAAAAAAAA
>NW_025221248.1:603289-626471 GCF_014066325.1 Apis laboriosa
AAAAAAAAAAAAAAAAAAGAAAAGAAAGGAATAAAAAATACGAATACAAAAATCAGAGAGAGTTATTACAATTGATCGATACAATGTCTGGATTGTTTCTGTCTGCATTTGAAAATTTTTTTATTGAAAAAAACAAAAATTTATTGTATCAGTGCAAATACATCTGGTACTTATACGAAATCTCATTTTCAAGATTTAAAGCTTCGGTAATTGAGATAAGAATTGGATGTACCGGATTGCGGATTGTTCTATAAATCATGAACGTCTGCTTCGAAGAAACTCGAGCTGTAACACACTCGTAAGGGGCGCGCGCGATCGATTGGAATACGCGACCCATCTGGCGAACCCAATGTCGCTTAAATCGCGATCTATACTTATATAATATAATCATTATCGATCAGGCCGTTAAAACGCGATTCAATGACACGAGTGCGATCCGCACTTACGATCAACGAGTTTTCTTCGTCGCGAATTTGTCGCGTTGCGTCACCCCTCTCGGTCAGTTTTTATCCTTCCTTCCCCCTTGTCAAATCTTCGACACGCGGAGAACTCTTCTTTAACTTCGACTTCGTTCCACGACAACATTGACTTAATTCGTAATTTCGTTGCAAACGAGAGAGTGCTTTTCGTATGGGGCGGATGGAGCGTAATTTGGAAAAAATGGTGGAATTTCATCGAAGATCGATCGATCGATCGATCGATCGATCGAGTGTAAGTAGGTATTATATATCTTTGAAGAATATCTTATAAGAGAAGGAAGGAAAGGAGAAGAGATATTCTACAGAGTCGAATTTTCGCAAATTTTTCATCGACCTATCATGAACGAAACTACGAAGAAGTGAAAGAATGTCGAGAGGAAAACGAAAAGTCGGATTTTAGAATAGAATTTTTTTACCAATTCGAATGTAAACTGGCGACATCTTTCGTGATACTTGCGACTGATGCAACGGATCGTTATACCTCTAGAAACTTTCGTTGAAAATAATTTTTATCAGGAATGGAAATACTTGCGTACGGATTAACTCTATGACTCGTAAAATTCTTCGATTTCAAAAATCCTAAAATATTCATAATCCTCTTTTCCACTTCACATCTTGAATACTGCTTCCTCGATTAGAATCCTTATATAGGGTGTCTCATTATCGATCCGTTCAAATTTTTCGGGAAATCATTGATAATATTGAAAAATATTTTAGACAAAAATTGGCATGTCGTTCGATATTAGAGATTTTTTCCTTTAAAATTAAAATTAAAATTAAAAAGTATTTATACATTGCTCGATGACATTTTTTTATTAAATTTTCTTTAAATAAAGTTATAATCATTTTTTAAATACATAAGTCGATGCAACTATTCATTCTTTATGAAAAGCTAAAAGTTATAAATTAAAAACCATTAGTTTAAGAGATACTTCAATTTTTGTAAAACTTCTGTATAAAAAAGCTTTCTAAATAAGAAAAGTGCCACTTCATATATTTCTTTTTTATATATTAAATTTTGCAACACTAAAGTTAAAATAACTCTTAAACTAATGGTTCTTTAGAATAAATGACTTCATAATTTTTTATGAGAAATAGTTATGTACATATTTAAAAAGTTATTTAAAAAATAAAATTGATCTTCTAAGATTCTTCTAAGATCGATCTAAGAAAAAATATCTCTCACGTTAAAACAATGTAATTCAATTTACAAAATATTAAATAATTATATCGACATTATCCTAAAACTCATTAAACTTGTTAAATTTCCCCCAAGATCATTAAAAGTTTTCCTTTATTATATTGCATGCATTCGTACGTAAGAAGTATTAATTTCACCGCACATTTATTTGATTTTTTTTTTTTTTTGCAAATCGTTAATCTACTAAAAATACTCTGCATACACTTAATTTCTAATTTCACGTTTTATTTCCTAATTTTTTTAATTTTCTTCTTTTCCTTTATTACTACATTCTTATACCATTCCTATATTTCTCATGTACTCAATTTATCAAAGTAAATTAATTTGTTAATTAAGATTATTATTATTGTAATTATTATTATTATTATTATTATTATTAAAATGGTTCATGATTTGAGCAAATTTCTCGTTTATATCATTTACTTTTCTAATATCTGATGGATAGCAATTTACAAAAGAAATTATGTTTTCAATTATATTAAAACTTATTAAAACGTGTGAAAGCATGAATAAAAGATATCGAATCGCGTGTTTCTTATTTTTCATACGATTTATAAGATAATATTAACATTTATGTTATAATACTTCCTAAAATAATTATTGTAAATAATAGTTTTTTACAGAACAATAAGTATAGTATATTACAAATACATTATTTCATTAAAAAAAAACAAATTTGATTTTCACATATTCTTTAAATACCTATTTGTAACAAAATTAATATTATCAAATTATATCTTTTTCTACACCATATTGTGTCAGGTATTTTTTTATGTAATGAATAATATATGAGTTATTTGAAATGATCATGTTCAAGATTCACCTTACATATTTATGTAAAATTTCCATAGATGTGAAATTTGTATTGAAATAAAAGGAATAACATGTCGAATATTTATGATAGGAAAAGTTTATATTATATATAAACATAGATAAATTTTTGTTAATATTAATTTGTAATAATCTTTCATTAAAAATCTTGAACTTAATAAACCAATTTCTATTTTATTTAATTCCTGTTAAATTTCAGGGCATTATTAAAAAATAATCATTAAAATAACATATTATTTTATCTGTATATATATTAAATCGTCATTTAAAATAATCATTAGTATTATTAGTATTATTTATTATTTTGAACATACAAATAATTGTTCTCTAAATTTTTTTGTTATTTGAAATTTATTTGCAATAATTCTTTATTTTATTTTTTGTTCGATAAAATATTTTTCCAAAAAAAAATCTCAAATAGTTTCTAATTCTATCATGTCAACATCGTCAATTGCATCTGAAATATTTTAATTTCCATATAGTACTTCTCGATATATATTATTAAAGAATAAATACATAAAAAATGAAAACAGATCGATGAATTTCGTCGAACTTTTTTCAAAAGAAAACACAGTTCTTTAAAAGCAAACACATTCCTGTATTCTCGATTAATTAATTAATTAATTCGATTCAATAACTTATGTCAAATTACTTCTTATTTTATCCGAGTCAAAAGTATTTGAATTAAAAAAATTATTTTAAAAATAATTTATTCGAACGAAATACAAATAATAAAATTATTTTCTATGTATTATTCATAAAATAATAAAATATTTGAATAATTATTTCAAATGATTATTTGCTATCTTATTTGAAATAAAATAATATTCAACTCTGTTACGTTCAATACGAATAATCACAAATAATAAAAGTTAATTTTACATCGAAAGTAATAATAAAGCGATACTAAAATCTATATATCGATTCAACATTTTTTACTCCTTTCAATTAATAATTAAAACTAATTAAAACTTTCGGATATTTTTTTTCTCTTTCTTTTATTACTGAATAAGTAAAGATTTCCGAATAAAACAGATTATTTAACCATTATAAAAACGATTGAAAACCAAAGTTTTAACACTGGGAAATTTACAAATTACAAATTACTTTACTTATCTTACTTATTTATTTCTTCGAATATCGGTAAATCTTAGCATAAAACGTTGGACGCGCCATTTCGACACGTCTCTAAAAAAGTTTCGAATGATAAAAAAAAAAAAAACATCTCGATAAGCATAAACGCGACTTTCTTTTGCGCTAATATCTTCGTATTATTCGGTCGACACGATGTTACGACGGGGAACGAGTAAATAGAATAGGAAGTATCTCGAGCGTAGGACGGAATCGATTACCGGGAGAACTCTATCCCGTGTCGCGACCTAGCCGAGAGTGTCGCGATGTTTTCGAGTTGGAGGAAAAGAGAAGGAAGTCCGGTAAATCGGAGTTTTCACGAGGAATAAAAAAATAGCAGCGTCCAGGTGAAAAGGCCAAGAGTGGATTCTCGGTTCTCTAACTCGGCGAAGAAGTTTGCTCGGTGGTTTTCGATGGAGGGATAAAACTTTTCGTGGCATCGGTTTCAAAGCAGGCAACGAGACCTCGACGCGATGGGGGACAGGCTCGTTAAAGCGAGATCAGCTATATACCTGTTTTTACTTCTTCTTCGATCCGTACAAAGTGTTCGAAAGTGAAATAAGTAGAAAATTCAAGGAATGGTTTTAGAGATTAAAAAAAGAAAAGCAAAAGTTGAAATTTTCGTGAAAGTTTATTTTCCAAGTTATAAGGAAATTTAATTTTGCACTAAATGAAAACGGTTCTTATCTTAAATTTCGTTTCATCTAGCGCATGAAATTAAATTACTTTTAATTTAATAAATATCGCAGAGTTTCATGCAAATACGTTCTATTTCATATTGCGTATATTTTACATGATCGATAGAAATATTATTAATAAAATATTGTATTATTAAATATCAAATATATGATAAATATATTTTTTCAAACAAAGAATTAGAGCTAATTTAAGTAATGGAAATACTGCGATAAAATAATAATTTAAAAAGTAAGTATAATATCGGAAGAAATTTGAATATATTCTAAGTAATATCTTGTTGCAAATTAATTTTTCTCAAAAAAATATCAATAAAAATGTTTTGAAGATAATTAGAGACGTCTGCATTTGTATTTTAGAAAAAAGTAGAGGAAAATAATTACATATGAAATAATATATCTAATGTTATATTAAAAATCTAACAAATAAATATTGATAAAAACATTATGCATGGTCTCAGACTTATTGAAATCGTACAAGTTATGACAGAGTGATTATGAATGAGTGATATGATAATCGTGTATCTTAGAAAAATATTCAAGATATTTTATCGTGTTTGTTTGTTTTGATTTTTATTATTAATGTAATGTAATGTAATTTATAATATTCATAAATATTTATAAAGATATATACGTGTTTTTTAAAACAGAAATCATGTTTTTAAATTTTCTAAAATTTCAAATATGGATTCTCAATAATGGTTCAATAATAGAATATTTCATAATTGACTTATATTCTTTTCTTTATATTTTATTTATTATTATGGTGTCCTCTTTCAATATTGAAAGTATCAATGAAAGCTATGAAATGAAAAAAAAAATTTAAATAATAAAAATGAAGAAATGTGAATTCTGTATCTATAAACTTTAAACACGAATGCGTTGATGCAGACTTTGATATGTGACTACTGCGAATGATTGAATTTTTTATTTAATTTTACTTTGATATTATAATATTAATTTAAATATGATATTGTATATATGATAATACGATATTATATACGATATATTATTATGATGATATGGTATTAATTAATATTAAATATGATATTATAATTAAAGTCTTAATTAATGAAAGAAAAAATATTTTTGTTAATGCGTTTTGTTAATAATTATTTTTATAAAAATAAATTTTTATTTTATATTAAATTTGATACCATAACTAAAAAAGCTGTAATAAATAAAACAAAATAATTTTTTTGTTTATTTTTTATAATAATATTGTATCTTTTACTGATGATGATGTAAATAAAAAAAATTTTTTTCTTTATTTTTAATGAAAATATTGTATTCGATGTAATTTGTCTTTCTCTAATTTATTTTATTTTAATTTTATTTCAATACTAATAATTATTTATAATACTAAAAATTTAAAATTGTAATTTAAATATGTGACGAAATAGAAATTTTTTATTTATTGCGAATAATTCATAAAAATGACATTTGAAAAATAAAATAGTATTTTATATTTGATTCCTGTAGGTTTAAAAAAAATGGTAAAAATAAATTTAGTGATATGCATCAGTAAACAAAAACAATAAATAACAATATAATTTTAATAAACGTTAAAAATAAAATAGATATGAATTTGATTTTTTTACGTCATAACAGAAAAAGTAATTAAGAACTATCGCATATAAAAATTCAAATTTCACAAAAAAGAAGACATACAATATAAGTGTATTACAAACCACACTGATATATTTTAATGCAAATAATAAATAATAAAATATAACAATAAAATGTTTTTCAAGTATTATATATATATAATATTTAATGTCAAATACTTACATAATTCGATATATATTTTATATCATTTTTGCATTATAACTTTGATATTTGTTTCAGCTTCTAAAATCATTACTTAAAATTTCCTATATACTTTGTCGGAATATCCTGTAATATTCGTTTCTACTTTTCGTCCACGTCCTATAGCATTTCCGAGCCGTTCTTTACTTTTTCTCTTTTATTAATGCAACGCCAAAGAGTTTCAGTTTTCACCAGTCTTCCGTTACCTTTCATCCGTCCAATTTATTGGAAACTTTTCTCTCCGAATCTTTCAACAAGATATCGGTATCTCATCGGACGAGAAACGCGACGAAAAGCAATAGATTCTCCACGGTCAATCATTCGACTCATCGCGGAAGAATGATCATTATTACAAATCGGAAGGGAAGTGAAAAATCTCAAAAAAAAAAAAAAAAAAAAAAAAAAAAAAATTGTTTTCTTCTTTCCAATAGCCGCAATGCAGACTCGCGGATCTCATTCGTATTCTCTGTATACCAAAAATCGTTTCGATCCATTGACAGATACACTGCCCTCGTTAATACCAACCATCGTTCTTAATTATAATTTTAAATAGCCGTGATGTTACGTTCTAGTTTCGTGCAATACTTTTATTAACTGTGAGTACCTGCTCTCGTCGAGAATGGATAAATTGCCGTGGAAATGTACCGAAATACGATAAACAGCCGGGAGAACCGGGGAGTAAAAAAGGCGGGGGAGGGAGACGAAACGTAATTTAATTCGATCGGAGCAAACGTTCAACGCAGCGCGAACGACCTGAAGTAATTTACATTGGAAAAAATTATACCGAGCGGTGGAAAAGAATACTTTTAACTGGAAAGGTTTGGAAGAAGAAAAAAAAAAAAAAAAAAAACAAGCACGCTTTTAACGAGCACCAGAGAGATATATAATTGACGTCCAAGAAATAATTAACGGGGTTTAAATATTTCGAGAATGGTTCAAGTATCGGTCGCGATGTGGCGCAGCGATTGAGACTTAATAATAAATGGATAACAATACTTCCAGTTCCATCGCTCGATAAGGAAGAGATCGATCAAGAAAAATGATTAAACGCATATGGCTTGTCTCGTGTTTCGCATTTTCGATGAAACGTGCGTTAAAGAAAAGGCCGTGAATTCGAGGAATAACCTGCGGATAACTGGCGCGCAAGAACGATATGAACGTCTTGTACCATGTACCGCGTACCAAACCAGAAAAGATGAAGTGAGAAGTGGCGAAGAGGATCGTAGTAGAGAAGGATACGTTCGCGTTTATTTTTGTCCGGTATGCTCGCGTAACCACCCGTTTTAATCGCTCGGCCACTAATAGACATAGCATATGCATGCATGCGCTAAAAACACACCGAGACTCGATCAGCTGAGTCCACGTTTCCGTTTATTCCACGGATTCCGTCACTCCTCGCGTTTACTCTATTTTTTCTTTTTTTTTTTTTTCTATGTTTCTTCTCCCCTTTCTCCGCGTATCCCACGCATCTCACACCGATTAATGACCCGGGACGTGACAGAAACGCAATTTCACGAGCAAAATGTTTTCTCGCTTCGATAACCGTCGATCAAGTTTCTTCGCGATTCGATTCGATTCGATTCGATTCGATTCGATTCGATCCGATCCGATCCGATTCGCGTCGACGAATTGCACAACACGTTCGAACTTTTTTTCTTAAAAAATTACAGTTTCGAAAAAAATCGATTTAAATTTTGTGAAAAAATTAAGATATAAGATATTGTTTCATGATTTTCAGATTAATGCAATGTACTTATATAAAGTTATCTCTTCTTTGATAGTATAGAAAAAGGATTAATTGCAGTTTTTTTTTTCTTTTTACAAATTTGATGTGTTTATGTGAAAAATAGATGCGATAAAATTATAAGATAAATTTGAGAATGGAATGATTTCTTACATATTTTCGTATGCTATTCTGAATCCGGTCGTAAAAATTGTCTAATACTTTAGGTTTAGAAGATAAATGGATATAATATCGATTTTTACGAATTTTAGTTATATTTACGGGATATGGAAAATAATTTTTTCCCAATATTTTTGTGAATTGTATCATATAATACTTTCTTCTGTCAAAATCGAATTTGATTTATCATTATAAGATTCTTTTTTTTTGCCGAAATATTTTTACTTTGAAGTTATTCCATTCTTAATCTATTGACAACAAGAAGACAGTTTTTCGAAAATTCGAACTTATTTTTTTCAAATAGAAAATTAATTGAATAGAAATATGAATTCTTCGAACATCAAAACATAATTTTTTTCAATAAATTTTTATTTATTACAACATTAAAAATCAAATAACTTTAAAGCAATATTTTGATAAAAAAGAATGCTATGATGGTAAATCAAATTCTACTTCACAAAGGAAAAGAATAGTATCATATAATGCAATTTATAAAAATATTGGAAAACAATTACTTTCTTTGGCCGTATTCCATAATATAACAATTATCTTCTAAATCTAAACCTGTAGACAATTTTTATGTCCGGATTCAGATTCAGACACATAGAAAATAGAAATTTTCATTCTTAACAATAAAATTCCATAGATAATGTTTCAACAAATCTCTTATAACATTGCACGTTAACATTTTTTCACGTAAATACTTCAAATTTGTAAAAAAACTGCAATCGACTTTTTTTCTATATTATTAGAGGAGAAAAGAAAAGGATATATATGAATTATTATTAATATGCATATAAAATTTAAATCCATTGCATCATTCTGAAAATCATAAGACGTTTTATAGTTTTGCGTGTAAAAAAAAAGATCAACGATGTTTGCGGTGGTAACCAGTTTACGATTTCATTAGAGGAGAAACATTCATTAGAGAACTCGTGACGCGCGATTATCGGTCTATCATGGAATTACTTCCGGATTAATCTGACGCGCTTGGAATTACGTAGACTGGTATAATCCCACGTGCAAACAGTGTGGTTACCGTTGTCTAGAGGGCGAATACCTGTTCTCCGAATTAGGGAAACGATCGATATTAAGTAATTTATTTATCTACGTATTCATTTATTAATGGAACGAAACCATTAGCGTATTAGCAAAAAGGAAAAGAAAAATATAAATATCGATTTGAGGATAATGATAGAAGATAATAATAATAAAGTAATAAAATTGCAATTGCAAGATGAATAATAATTATTTAGTTAAAAAATTGAAATTAACAAATATTTTTATAATATAAATACAATTATAATATCTATAAAAAGTAAAATATGAGTTTTTACGTAGTGTTATAATTAAAATTATATATTTATATATATACGTGTATATTGGATAGAATATTAATCTTAATTTTTTCAATAATTTTGTAGATAAATTATTTATATGTATACATAATATAAATTATTATAATATATGTATAATATAAATTTATTTATTATATTTATTATGTTATATATTTATTATTATATAATTATTTATATTATAATATATATATATATAATATAAATAGTATAAATTATTAAAAATTTTGTTCATGAACGAAATATCAATAAATTTCTCTATACTTTCTAACAATAAAACCATAAGACTAAGATTACACAGTATTGGAATATAATTATAGGGATAAGATGATAGCTTAGTAGCTAAACGAAAAAATTTATGCTATATTCTTTATAGATTTTTTATTCATAAAGTGCCCAAATTATAATCTTAATCTCCAAAATTGAATTTGTTTGAAATTAGATAAAAATATAATCTCTGACAAAAATTTCAAACACAACAATACGAAAAATTTTTTAAAAATATTGTAAATTGTTATTTTTAAATTTAAAAAAAAACAAAAATGATAGTTAGAAATAAATATTTACTCAAGAAATATTAGTAATTGTAAATTTTCAAAAAAAAATATATTTTATTAAAATTTTATTAAATATTATTATCTAATATATATATTATACTATATAATATACTATTATATACAAAATGTTAATATATTTATAAAATATATTTTGGAGAATTGATTATAGAAATCAAGAGAAAGAAAAAGATTAGTATAAATTAATAAAAATTAGAGTTAAAGGAAGCGAAATGGAAATAGAGTGAGGCAATTCTGTCTTCGCCATTCTGTTTTTGTTTCACTTTATCTAAATACACTTAAACTGTTTATAACTTAATAAATAAGCCTCAATTAATATTTTTGTATATCACTTTTGTGTTTATTTTGGCCACTAGAATCGATGAAATCCAAATTTCAAAAATATTCCACAAATATATTAACATTCTGCATATTAAATGTGTCTACATGTTTATGTAACTACTTTTGCGTGATGACATTGAAAACATCAACTGTGTATCCAATTACAGTTTATTTTTTTTTACTGTTTTCTCTTTATTTCGTATCAAACAAATTTAACATTCGTATGTTTTATATTTATATATATATATAAAATTTTTAATGAATCTTTCATAAAAATTTTTAATTTTTAATGAAAAACTTTTTATTACCAAGTCTACAATATAATATAACAATCTGTAAGTGTCCTTGAAAATGAAAAATGGCGGCAATGTGTTTCGCCTAGCTTCGCAAAAATAATATTCTCGATCGAAATTATCGAGCGTATCGTCTAAAATAAAATTAATATCGCGTTAAGATCGAAAGCGAGATAGGATTTCGAATCGCGGATTTTCATTCGGCCTATAAATGGTTAAAGGATTATCCTCCATGTTTGAAGCGGAGATTAAATGTTTCCGGGCGGAAAAAGGACACAAGGAATCGCGATGAAACGTTACGGTTCACTGCCAACTCGTGCGATTGATTCATGGGAGCTTTTATTCCATATTGCGACCTTGTCTGCCTCGTTTCATTCCACCGCTATGGGCAAAACGACGCTCGAGCACACGTTGCGCTATAAAAACCGCGTAAAACGTTGAAGCCACAACGTTTTTTTGGGGAAGCGTCAAAGGTTGTTTCGCTGCTACTTGATGGCACGAGAAGAAGACCCTCGACCGGGAGAGACCGTAACAGAAATCATGCCTCGTTTACCATTTCCGCTCTGTTTTCACAGTTCCCCCTTCTCCCTCTCCCTTTCCTCTCTCTCTCTCTCTGTCTCTCTTTTTGTCTCTCTCTCTTTGCACAACCCGCCCTCCGAGTATAATTAGGGAAATTATGCTCAAAGTAATTGCGAACAAGTAGCGAGAAGAAGTTGCAAAACTCTGGCCCTTCCGTTCCTCCACAACCTTTTTACCTCGGCGCCTCTTCGCTAATCGTTAATCCAACCTAGAACTAACTACCGATTAAAGAGGTAGATGTTGATCCTACGTGTTAAGCACATTTATTTATTTATATAATTACGTTTTACGTTTCATCAACGAAACAAGAAGTGTTTTAAAAAAAAAAAAAAAGAAAATTAAAACACACTCGCTAATTCATTCGAAATTCATGATCATCACGGTATAATCAGAGACAAAAATTTCAAGAATGATAGTCGCAATTTAAAATATTGTACAGAACTTTTAACTCGTTGGAATATCTCTTAAGGGAGTGAAAAAGTTATTAAAAAAAAATTTTTTTTTTTTGTATAAAGAGGTGCGTGTTGCAGAGGACAATTGAATATGAGAAATTGAAAAATGAAACTTAACAACAAATTTACAAACAAATGATTGAGAAATAAACTTATAATTACACAAAAATTCAAACTATTTATGTTAAAAAATCATTAATCATAAGAAAGTATGCACAGACGAGTATCGTTTCACGAACTCTTTGTTTTTTATGTAATAAACTTTATTATATAAAATTTGAAATTAAAATAACTGTTAAACTAATGACTTTTTCATGTAAATAGCTTTTTATACGAAATAATGAGCTGCATCGATTAATGTATTAAAAATTATATGTTTTCAATTAAGAAAACTTGCCATTTTTATATAACTTTTACGCAATAATGTAATGTACAAAAAAATTATTAATAATATAATAGGATATAAATTATCTCTTTATGTCATCTTTTATAAGAGTTCTTTTATGAGATATTCGAATATTGCAAATTAAAAAAAAATATCCTGTAAGTATATGTCGATTTTAAAAATATTGATGTTACAAAGAAATTTATTTTATTGTTAAGATAATTATGATAATATAATTATAATTATCAGCATGTCGATTCTATATTGAAATCTATAGTAAAAAATTTATATGTTGTCTGAAAAATATATGATCTGAAAAATAATGGAATTCTGTGTAATAAATAAAGAAGTACAAAAATTCTAAATGCGTCAATATTAAAGTTAATTAATATATTATTGTCAAATTGTTTCAACGTCGATATTTATACATAAAAATCTAAGATCTGAAACAATTTTCTTATCCTCTACAAAATAATCCTTCCACAAAATAATATAAATGTTACAATTGTAATTTAGATGTAATATAGATAGCCTGGATAGCCTTGCAGATCATAAAACGAAACAACATATGTTGAATTTATTTGAGTTAGCGTTTCTTTTTTTCAGTATACGAAGATGTAATATAATATATTGCCCAGTTATAGAGAAGAAGAATTTGCATTAATTGCAAAAAATGTAAAACAAGTTTTTTTGTAGTTCTAGATATCAACATTTCATACTTTGTTTTCATACTAAGTAGTGAAATATACTAATTATATTAAGGATATTGTATAAAATTTTTCAGGCATTTTTGATAATTTAATAAAAAAATGTTTCAAAAATTAATTAACTTTCAATTAGCTATAAATTGCTATAGATTGCTATAAAGCTAACAGCTATAAATAAAAAATATTTTTTTTGAATAATAAACCAATGTTAAATTTAATTACAAAATTTTTATTTTTTTTAAATAATATTTTAAATACACAAAATGGAATGATAATCGTAACATATCCCGGATAAGTATTGATTTTGTGTGAAAAAATAAAAAACAAAAAGTGTAACATTTTTTTTCTGAAGCTTTGTTTCTGAAAAAATTGATAAATTGAATATGATTCAATTATTCTATTATTAGATGTCTCTTTTTAAGATAAAATTTATCAACATTGATAATAATTGAAATAGTGACAGTAATTGAAATAATACAAAGTGTTTTTTCAAATTATTTGTTTAATTATTTATTACAAATATTGTCGAAAATACATTTCTTCTTTTACTATATATAACTATACTATATATAACTATATATAACTCGATGAATTAAAGAAACTACATCATAGCTTTTTAATTTTTTAAACTTTCTTCAAAAAGTTTCAGATATGCAATGTTTTGCATATTCTTTTATACACTTGTTCTTTGATATGAGCAAAGAAATTAAGAAGTTTATAAGCTCTAGCTCAGACAGACATCCGATAACAGAATACACGATAACAAAATAGTACTTTAGCTTGCGATTTTCATCAATCTTGAAAATCGATTAAAAGAAATGTTACAGTAATTTTTTTTTATTTTTTCACGCAGAATCACTACCTTTCCGACTTATACTACGATTATTACCCTACTCTATTTTTAATTCTCCAACATTGTAGCTAATGTTAAGAAAAGTTCAATGATTACAGCATTATATCATGACCTTGAAATGATTTTGCATATAGAAATATCGAATAAATCAACAGAAATATTATTGTTGGCTTTAGCAAATATTATTATTGGCCGTATTGTTTATCAATTCATTGCTTCACAAATTATGTTGATATTTTCTTTTATGTTTTGGAGTAAACATAGTATTCTCAATATCAAGTAATAAATAAGTAGATATATCTTTCATGCTACTAAAATTGTTCAGTTTCAAAATAGTTCTCTCTAGATATTTACATTTAGTACAAATACATTCACCTGAAATTTAAATTATATAATGCATACAAGCATTTATATTTACAATACTATAATTTAAATATTATAATTATAATTATAATAATTTAAAATTTGATCATTATATTCTATTATATTTATACTTATTTTTTAATAATTTAGAAAATATTTTCCAATATTAAATAACTGATATACCCTTTATATTTGAGGAATACATATAAACTTTAGTTTATTACATTAAAAAATATCTAGAGAGATATCATTCAAAATTTTTATTATAATGGTGAAATGTATTTAAAACTCTTAAAATTTTTTTATGAAAAATTATAATATTTATATATATTACATATAATTATAATATTATTATATATTACATATAATATTAATAATTACAAATAACATCAATACTGTTAGAGCCTTAACACATTTCTAAGAAAATCTGAATACGTTCATTCGTACTATTGCTACCGATATTAAGTTATCTAGAAGTTCTATTAATAGAATTACGAAGAAATATGGTTACTATCCTTACAAAATGAGTATGGTGCAACACTTACGCGTAACAGATGGACAACGTCATCTAAATTTATAGCATGACTAATTGGTGCATATGAACGTAATTCTAAAATATTACATAACATTCTATGTATAAATAAATATAAATTTTCGAAAAATTTTCGAATAATTGGTCCAGAAATAATCCTAATTGATTTCGAAAACCAGAGAGAAAATCGCAAATCATCGTTTAATATGAATTAATACACGGTTTAATTAGGACTTATTTTTTTTTTTTCCATTAAAATTTGATTTACATTTTCTTCAGTTCAATGAATTTTCAATATTATTATTATAAGAGATCTCAAATGATTTTCAATATATTTTATATTAATAATAAGATAGATGCTTGTAACGTTATTATAATTTAGATTGTTAGCAATTTTAAACACAAAATTTATTGGATAATGGATAATCATTAAACGATCTGCTGATTTGATTAGACTTTTTTCCTGTGAAGTTATTTACAGTTAAAAATCTATTATGTAAATTAAAAACATCATATTATAACAGCAACAAGTATAATGGTAACAATAATTTATTTCATTCGTTGGAATCTTGTTTACAAGAAAATGGATTATAAATATTTACTATAATTCAAGACATAAAATTATCACACTAAACAATTTGTTTTATTTATTTTTTCTATTTTAAGGTATTATCCTTAAAATATTAATACCTGAAGGCATTAAAGTTTATGTTAATAATCACGATTTTTTAATAAATAATTCTTCATATATATATATATATATATATATATAAGAACTATAATACAATGATGATTAAACTTATTAAAACTGATAATTGATGATAAAAAACATATTTTGTATATGAAAATATCACCATCTTTCGTTAGATCTTATTAATTATTATCCCTTTATTTACTAGAACAATTTTATTGTATTAATATTATTTGTACAAGCAAATAATTTTACAAAGCATTCATTATTTAATTATTATTTTATACATATAATAATAAATATTATTATAATTTATATTTAATAAAAGGTTTGTATTTGCAAGCAATTAATTATTTAAAATTCAATTCATATTTAATCTGCTTATTAATTTTTTTAAATGTAAATTTTGCTGAAAATTGTTTTTTCTATCTACTAATATTATAATACCATTATTATATCCATTATTTTCGATAAATAATTCAATATTATAAAGTCGATTAAAATTTAACTTGTTTTTTCCCTTCTTTTTATTAACCTTTTCTGAAAACCATATTAAATGTCCAGAAGAGTCCACATATAGATCGCAAGCCATAGTTTGATATAAATATAAATATATTAACATTATAAATGATAGAACCGAAAAATAACAGGGATGTATAGAACTACAAGAATCATTAAAATTTCAATTTCCAAAAATAAAATTCGAATTGAATTAAATCATTCTCTCGTGATAAAATATTTTTCGTTTATTCCATGTTTATAACATATTTTGTTATTTTGATCCGAGCAATTTTCATACTCGATACAGAGCAATCCAACGCATCAGAACGATTGTGTAACGTGTGTTCCATCCAGTCGCTGCCAGCGGGTTGGCTTTGCCACCTATACCTGGGCCTGATGGCAGAACGGACGCGTAATTTACCTTCGTCAGAAAACGGACGAGGGAGTATTATCTCATAAAGGGGGTCGAGAGCAAACCACCGAGTAATGCGACTGAATCTTAATTAGAAAATTCATTTCAGGCGTCGACGGTAACTCGACGGGCGTTGGAATTTTCGGAATTCTCGTTACGACGCTTCATCTCTGTCCCCCGTGCCTTTTCCCCTGAACAGAGAAGCGACGTTTCACTTGTTATTTTTTTTAAACTTCTGTTCGATCCTCGAGTAACAAGCGTGGAAGGGAGAAAAAAATAAAAAGAAAACCGAACCGATCGCGTGTTCTGGACGTCGAATCGATATTACCAATCGGTCGACCGGAAGGCACAGAGCAAACAAATTCGTACGCGCGCATTTTCCTGATTAATTCCGGAGAGGAAAGTATCGCAGTCGAACCGATCGCTACAGGCTCGTATAGCGGCGCCATGTTGCCTGTATCCAATAATATATTTCTCCCTATGTATCCTACTTACAAGGATAAACCGAGGTTGGTTGCTTATAGAGAGATTGACTTAATAACATTTAATTAATTAATAACATTGCATACGGTATATGCTATACTATAGAAATATATAAAACGTGTTATAAAAAAAATAATTATAAATAAATATTTCTTTTTGAAGATTCGTTTTTACAGTCTATATAATTAATGAATATTAGTTAATGAATATTAAATTATATATATTTTAAAGTTTGTTTATTAGATAATATTTTTTTTTAATATATAAATAATTCAAGATTATGAAAGATATCGAAAACAAAATGAACGACTTATAAGTTTTTATATGTTTTTCTATAGTTTAAATTTTATGTCTATGCTTTTATAAAGTCTACTTTTTTATAAAGATATAAGTTACTTTGTTGCTGGAAAGCAATTTTTATGTTTTGTTTAAATTTGTAAGTAATATAATTAAAATAATATTAACTTATATTTATTATAATACATGTATTATAAATATATTATAATTAATTTCACTAAAAAAAGAAATAATATTTTATATCAATTTTTCTTGTTATTGTATTATTTTATTAAATAAAATAAATAAGTTGCTATTTTACATATAATACATATATATATATATATATATACACATTACAATATAATTACGTATTGCTAGTATTATTTATAATATTTTTTTAATTTATTATATCAATAATCAATCAAGTTTGACCAGTAGTTAATTAATTAATTAATATGATAATTAATTAATTGACTAAACATGGAAAATGTTGGAAAAACATTAAAATAATTAAATTGTTATTATTATTATTATTAAATCACCTTTAATTGTTTAACCAATTAATCGAATATGCTTTAATAAATGTAGCAATCTATATATGTATCATATCAACCATCAATAATCATATTTTACTTATATAATTTATTAAAACTCAAGAACTAAATAATTGACCCATTAATCTTCTCTTCTGTTTTATCTAAAAAATTGTGTTTAAACGAATTTTAATTAATCAACTTCTTGAGTATCGATTTAATTACATTCGATTTAATATTTTTGTGTTAATAGACCGCGTTTAAAAAATACGTTAATAGATTTTATATAAAAATTTATTAACAATGAAAATTTGTTTTATATGAATGAATCAAATTCATATACATATAAACAGATTATCCATGTAGTAGAAGATAATCTAAAATTTCTCTCATCAAATATAATTTTTATTAATGGAAATCATGCTCATATCATTCATTGAAACATTTTCTCTAAAAGTATGTAATAATATATCAAATAAGTATACTTTGAAATAATTTAAATACAATAATTGCTTAATTTGAATTAATTTATCAAAGATAGAAAATATATTTTGAATTATATCATATCATAAAGACAGTGTATCATATCAGCGCTCAGTGATAATTCAAATAATAGGAATTCAGCTAGAATTCAAATAATTAAGCATTATATAAATGGAACTCCTATATTTCTGTAAAATATAGTAATATATTAGAATGATTTCAGATTATTAAATATATTAATATAAAAAAAATTAATAAATAAATTCAAGAAAAAATAATAGAAATTTACTAATAATTCTGAAGAATGTAATATTCTTCAAAGCATTTAGATAAATGCAATAGTATTTAGCATTATTTACATTTTCATGAGGTCTCGTTTATTCCTTTAGCACGCATATTTTTTAAGGTATTGTTTTAAATTGGAATGAAAAATGCATAACGAATTTGGCTCGTCTAATATTTTTTCTCGCATTCTTCGCTGATTCTGCGTTTGCGATCCGCATATTAAATATGCACATTATTATCTTCAAAGCTACAAGTTCATATTTAAAAATTATTGCAATTTAAGAAAAGATATTTTTTATATCTTTATAATTTTCTCATTTTTTTATGCTCGAATTCATTTCCATTATTTTACTATATTAAAAAATAAATTTAAGATCTTAGTTAGAAAGATATCAAAATAGGTTCTTTCATTCTATAGTCTACAAAGCAGAACAACCTAGATACAAATACAATAGGTCTAGATACAGTAGTCTAGATATAAATATAGGTACAGTACTTTAATGACTACAGTAATTCAACGTGTGAGCATAACTAGTTCCAGATTAAAAATGTCAGAGACTTTAAAAGTTATTTAAACTTTCTTATACAGAGTATTTATTCGAACGTATAGCACAATTTTATATTTATATTCTACATTTCTATATCTATATTCATATTTATATTTCTTCTATACTTTATTTTTATTTTTTATTGCAATTTAATAATAACATGTTATTATTTAATATTTTTACATATATACAATTTTTTTTAATCGACATTAGTTTCATTATATTTATTTTTATTATTACATTCGATCTATGAAGGCATTCTTGTGCATTTATGAATCGCCATATTTATTTTATATAATGCACTTTATTTTACTTAAATAAAAGCATTTAGATCCGTTTAGGTCGAATAAATTAAATACCAATGAACAAGAAAGTCCATTAAAAAAAGAAAAATGGAAAAGTTGAAAAAAAAAATTAATATCCACGAATGAGCTTTAAAGCTGTGAATCGAGAATTCCGATAAATTCGAATAAATTGGAATAACCTCGAGAATTTTCTCTTCGTGTACGTGTACGGATGTTGTATTATCCTCTGTTTTGATATAAATCTCGGATCGGATTTACGACTAATTTGGCATACACGGGCCGTGAGTAATCGAAGTTGCTTCTCGGGGAGGAACGAGACTGGTTCGTTGTAAAATGTTTAGCATCTTTCACAGGGATGGCCGATCGAACGAGGTAACGGCTCACCACCGATACGGTCGAACATGCACCGCTCCTCGTGTCTTTTTCTTCGAAGTATTCCAAAGGATAACCATTTTTCAAACAAAAATTCCTCTCCCATCTCGGAAGCAATTAAGGGTAATCGTCTTGAATTAACGAGCCACTTTACCATTTACATATTCGGGAGTGTTCTCCGATTCGGTACAGTTGACCTTAATTTAAGTTGTATATGTTGCAATAGAAACGTCAACTCAAATAAATACGTAAATATATATATACTTAGTCAGAGATACGTGTACTAATTTGTTAAGTAAATGTATTCACAACCAATCAAACTTTGATTAGTAAATGTATATATATTTTCACATTTAATAAAAATATATGTAAAACGTCGTGATATGATTAGCTGTACGGATATATCGCACGTGTTTCTCTTAATTAATTCGCATATAATGATATAATTATAACAAATTTATTCGATATTGGAACAAAAATAATTATTATAACAATGTTAGGAAAAAAGTTTATTTTAATTAATTTCTGATATAACTTTTAAAATACTATTTGGATTTATCTTAAATTTAACTAACGTAAGTTTCGAAAACAATTGTCCTAATCAACTTTTATTATTTAATTCCAAATCATGTTCTCAACGAAAATTATAGAAAAATATAAATTGAAAATTGTAAATACAAGATTATTATGCACTAATATCAATAAAGATTACAAATATAATACAAATATTTATTCGATAACTATTATTTTCGTACTGTTTAATTTTGATTCACTGTGGCAAATATCTATATAAATTCAACGTGTCGAGAAGAGAACCAATTATAATATGAAACGTTACTAAATAATACAAGGCAAAGGCTTTCAGGACATATGTTGATTAAACATCTTTTGCTCCTATTAACCACGTACCATGATCGTTCATCGTTACATCGAACTTTTTCTTTTTCTTTTGATCACCTTATATACTTACTAGGACTAATAAACATTTCTACATTGATTTGATATTTTTAAAATCTTAGATAAACGATACGAAGTAAGTGATTTACCACTTTACTGTTTTGACCTGTTTTCTTCAACGTATATACAGCGATTGCAGCCCGTTGAAATCCGTCCCCGTGATAAAAGGTGTATCTCTCGCGCCAAGCTCGCGTAATCGATATTAAAAGAGTGCCAACTCGCGCCACGCGTGTTTACGTTTTTCGGGGAGACGATGCGTTTTCACCTGCCTCGCTCGTCCTTCGCCAGCCTTAAAATCGCATGCAGGTAGAATGACGTCAGACGGCTGCAGGCAAACCGGTTGTTGGCCGCACGAAAACCGCTAGCCACGACCTCGACTCGCCATGGAACGCATCGCCGTCGCAACCTTATACGCGATATAGCGTATTCCTTTCGATCGAGCTTCTTTCGCGCTCGATCCATCCGTGTCGAGTGCTCCTCTCCGGGAGGAATCGAATATCCCCCTCCCCCTCGATAAGTGGCGTGGTAACGATAAAATTCTATGAGAAATGAAGAGAGAGAAGGAGGAAGGGAGGGAAGGGGGGGTTTACAAATCCAATCTAGGCGAAGTCGATCCCTCCTCGATTCCTACTCGTTACGGATCGTGACGCGTGCACATAGGAAGGCAGAGAGCATGGTATTGGATCGGAAGCATCGCCGCGCACCCACGTACCGGGCATTAATCTTCAGCCGGTGTGTTTATCCGTCTTGGGTGTTTAATTTCCTCTTTTTGACGTGGCCATTTCCGTCCCACCACGTGGCAACCTCCTTTATATTTATATATATATATAAATATATATATAATATGTGTGTGTGTGTGTGTTTGTCAACGAATCTCATGTCGACACGAGGCGAGAGAAAAAAACAAAGCTGGTCGTCGATTGCCTCGTTACACGGTTGACGAGTTTATGTACGAGGGAACGAATATTCGTCCAAGGTGATCTTTCGATGTAAAAAAAGAAGGCGGAGAAGGAGGAACGGGAACGAGTAACGTTTGTCTTTTAAAAGAAAACATAGGTGTGTAAATATAGGAGGAGAGTAACGAGGGGGTAAGGATGAATCGAAGATGGGCAGGTTGCCAAAAATTCCCCCTCGTAAACGCAACGGTTGAGAGACCATTTCTCGTTAGAAAATGTTCAATTCTCGAATTGGAACGTCTTTGCAATTACATAACGCAACGCACAATGCGACGTGACGAGTAAAATAGTGGTTGAAAGAAAATTGTTGGAAACGAGCGAACGAGAAAACGAGGTCAATTAGAAAAACGGTACGTAGCAACCGGGCGAATGGTTAAAAAAAAAAAAGAAAAAGAAAAAAGAAAAAAGAAAAACCACCGATCGAAAATTTTACGGTGAATCCTGCCTGTTGCCTTCCTCCTTCCTTTTTTTTTTTTTTCTCAACTCTGAACGAAAGAAAAACCGAAAGGTTCTCTTTTTCCGCCGCAAATGTTCCCCGAAGAAATCGGATCCGAATTTAAGACGACCATTTCCGCTGATAAACGTCGAGATTAACGCGTTCGTGAAATACCCGGTTCGAATACCGAGCGAAAACGATCATTTTCTCCCTCCGTTCCGGCGAGAACGAAACCCTCCAACGATGGAATTACGAGCGGCAATTTCGGAAAATGCCGATACCGTGCGCCGTTCCAAAGCTGGGAATTTCAATACGAACGGCCGTGCACATAAATGTAACACGATGAATTCGACGAGTAAGTCCGAAACGTACCGTGTTTCGTCTCGGCCCGTGCCGCGAATGGGACCATACCGCATAGAGGGAACTTTGCCAAATGTTTTTTTGCGTTAAACTCGACGCCCGACTTGAAAGGTGACCCACGCGAATCGCATCGAAAACAAAGTTACGCGATCGATAGTTACACGAAAGGACAGAAGGAATATATATATATATATATAGTGCTGTGACGCATCAAACGTGCGTCAAACGTTCTCCGCCGCACGGAGAATTGTTACGCGATAGTTTTAGCGTGGAAAGGCACGAAGTGTACTTGGAAAGGGGGAGGGAGGGACGAGTAATCGCGTAAAAAAAACATGGGGCGAGATGTGGTTTCGATCCGTGGCACGTAGAGGAAAGTTGCGTAAGAAAGTTAAGACGAAAAAGTTTACGCTCGGAAAGACTACTTTCGGCTCATGAAAGTCAATGTCGGCGGTGGTACTTAAGTAAGCACGATGGCGGAAACGTATGCGTAACTCCGAGGATCCGCGCTTCTAGTCGAGCAGAGACAGGCGCGGCGAGTTTTAGCAATCACCGATGTCTCTTGAAAAAGAAAACTTTCGCGGAAACTTAATCGGGATCGCTAAGCCATAGACTGGTCCAACTTCGATTCGAACGCGAAGAAATCGAATCTCTGATCGACGAGATAAAATAGTTATGTGAGTAAAATTCACGTAAAAATGTATCTTTATAATTTTTGTAAAGTGAGATTTTTCTAATTAAAAAAACTCTCTTAAAAATCGAAAAAAAAAAAATATTCGATTTCAATGTTTCAAGAAGCGAGAAAATTTAAAATTTATCTCGAATGTTCAAAGATAAAACTATGTCGTGAAAATAATCCTCACTGGGGACATGAAATGTTTCTGTTTCTTTGGAATTTCACCGGCTCTTTCTCTCTAAAATTATATCTTTCATCACTGATATACTTCGTAACTCGCAAAAATAAATCGAGAAAAAAATAAATAACAATTCGAGCGAATATAATAACAAAGATTCGACTCTCAATTTTTTTTAAACTCATTTATTTTAATTATCGAGTAATGTTTTCATCGTCCATTACTAAAAAAAAAAAAAAAAATCGAGGAAACAATTTTTCCAAAAT
>NW_025221248.1:626525-705548 GCF_014066325.1 Apis laboriosa
AAAAAAAAAAAAAAAAAAGAGAATATGAAAAAGTAAAGGTATAAAGTTGAAAAAATGTGGTGCGAGTCGGTGATATCTCGATACTTCGGGGTATGTCCTATCCAGGCCAGGCGATAATCCGTCCCGTTGAATCAACCGAAAATCAATAGTCGCTTGTGACGCCTCGCCTCGGACAATGCAGACTTCTCACTAACCTTATCTCGTTCGTGTCCGATAAATCGTATTCGCGATATACTTTTGTCGGTGTGCGGTGACAGGCGACCCGGTGCCGTTACGACGCGATTACTTCTCGGGTCGCGAACACCGTCACTATGCGAACCAACCAACACATCGTTAACGTTCCTGTTCGTTACATTACGGCCAACTTTGTAATTGATCCTGATAACGATGAGAACGTAAAACGACCGAAAGATCGAGCCCACGAGCTGATCAAACGCGAAATCTATCGCTACCGTTAATAATTATTCAATTGAGATTTATATCATTTTAATACGGCTTCGCGCCACGATCGACATACTTTATTTACGTTCCTGAACAAAATGGGCATCCCGTGATTTTCGATATTTCTCGATATTAATGTAATTTATTTATATTATGAATATCCATGTGAAGTGTCTTAATGACACAGAGGAAGATCAAACATATAGTTAAGATTTTCTTTTATAAATTTTTAATTCGTGTGAAAAATAGAAAACAAATCAATGAATTTTCTTCGTTTGAAAAATGAACAAATTTTTGATATTTTTGTATGCTGAATGCCGAATTAAGCTATAAAAATTATTATTACTTTAATTGTTTAAATAACATTTTTATTTTAATATTTTTGTCAATTTCATTCTATAATCATTTTCTTTCTTTGTAAAGTTGAACTTGATTTATAAGATTTTTTCCTTGAGATATATCTTTGAAGTTATTCCATTCTTGATCATTGATTATAAGAAGGGAACTTATGAAGATTCTGATTTATTTTTTTTCAAATAGGAGATTAATAAAATGAGATGTATATTTATAATTCTTTAAACAACAAGATAAAATATTTTTCAATTTTATTCGTATCCAAGAATAAAAATTTTACGATGATAAATCAAATTTATTTATATAAATATATTACTATATTTTTTTTTATGTACGCATTATACACAATGCAAAATATATGAATTTCTTCAGTTTTCTCGGTTTTGCTCGGTATTGAAGTTGAATCTGTATATGAAATATGAATGACAATAAATTGTCGAAAAATAATTTTTTCAAAACGATTATATGCCAACAATTAACGCCATATTTATATTCCATATGCTTATAATTGATAAGATGAAATAATATATGTACATTAGTATTAATAAACAGAATATTGTCAAAACTATGCAATTTACATTAAATCAATTACACGAATAACGTTATTTGTAACGTTGCTTTTTTGTTGTAACATATTTTTATATATATTTTTTATATATTTTTATTTTTATATATTTTTACACCATTTCATTTTTTAAATAAAACAATATTTCCTTTGTCGTGATATTATTAAAATTTATTTTCTTAGCTCTTTTCATTAAAATATATTTAAAATAAAAACATTCTAACCTAACGTAAAGTACTACTGAATATATGTTATCTTAATATATAACCAAACAAGAAAGAAAAACATTTACACAACACATTTTTAATTTCAATTTTCAATCATCAAAAAATAAAAATTAATATTCACTTGTATAAGAATACAACACCATTGAATTAAATCGGATAATTCGAATATAATCAAAACTCTACTGTATACCGTCGTTTTGTTTTTGCTTTGTTCGTTGCTCAATGATAAACCGAACGTTGATTATACTACACGGTGGGTCTTCTCTGGCAATGAGAAGTAACACGAGAATCCAACTCGCTTGCGCGACGCATTCCATCGATTCTCGTTAACAGATATCGCGTGTTCGCCGCTCCTACGGTTTCTTCGATATAATTAGCGCGAAAACGTGACTCGAGATTATCGAGCAAATCCAAACTCGAGCGTTTCAACTTTAAATCCAAGCGTTTTAAATCGGGCATAGGGAAGTCATCGTCTCGCCTAGAGGGTACGCGATAAAATTTCTTCCTTTTTTGCAAACCGTGTCCAATTTAACTTGATTTATCCCTCGTAGAGAATGATCGATATGAAAATTTTTAATCGGTAAATTTTCATCTCGATAAAGCGCCTCGCCCCTTGTAGCGAGGTTTGTAACGAGCGTTTGGTTCGATTTGACCGCAATTACAGGGCAACGATTGCGTTACATCACGCTTTATCGAATTAACGTATGCGCGAATCGCGTTTCGGTGCACCGCCTCACAACGCGTCAAACGTTGATGGACGAAAACTACATTTTCACCCGGTTATTAACGCGGTTACGCGTCACTCTGTCCCACCAACTTTGAAATTTATGTTGCTCGATTGAACGTGTAGACGGGCGGGTAACGTCGTTCGCGACGATCCTACCGGATGCGTCGCGAAACTCGATAAAAAAGGAGAGGGGGAGAGGGGGGAGGAAAGCACGAGAGAAGGAGAATTCAAACAAAATTCAACAATCGGCCACGCTTCGTTCGAAAGAAATTCCGCGTTGGGCGATATCTCTGCCCAACGACTCCGATATTTCGCATCGACGTATTCATCGAGATGATAAAGCCACGATCGACGATCTTTTCGAAAGGAGACAAAAGGAGGAATGATAAGAAGGAAGGAAGTGGAGCTGTGACGCGTGATGGAAAATTTTTTATCTCTTCCTCCCTAAGAGGCACGGTTATTTCATTGCTCTCGATGTTCGGCCAAGTATGTGTAATTTTTATATATATTTTGCTATATCGTGCGTAAAAGTATATAAATGTCGTACGCTTTCTTTTATTTGATTTAATTGGGTATTAAAATGCGTAAAGTTATTATTTTTAAATTAACAATGCGTCTCTATTTGAATAACATAGTTATAGAAATAATATTAATTATCTAGAATTATAATAACTTGGAATTATATGATATAATACTTAACTTTGTTAATACCCTATTTAAAGTTCTTCTTACATTTAATAGAGTGAAACTCTATTTATATTGTCAAGGGACAAGCACGTTCACATAACCAGGCTATTCACATAATAGGAGTCTAGCTAAATCTCGTTAACTATGATTTTTCATTCGATAAGAGTTCGCGTTCGTAAAAAGAAACTTCGTTACATGAAATATTATAACAATTTAAAATTTAAAAATAATTTTGCAAACGAAATAACTTTCTTAATTGGAATCGTTAAAAGAATTAATTTCTTACTTATTTTGTATCATAGATTCAATTTCTAATTATATTATATTTCGATTATGTAATTTCGTTAATGTAAATGAAATTCTATTATTCGTTTAAAAATAAAAATTTTGTTACCATTTGATGATATAATTAAAATAATAATTATATAATTTATTTAATTTACGCTTTAAATAAAAATCTTAATTATTTATATCCACGTAAAATAAAAATCTAACGTTCAATTCATAATTCTCAACCTATATCATCAATGTTTTCCCAATACGCAGTTTCTCGTCAAATATTTTCTACGTGATTGAATCCGTATAAATCAGACTGGCAACGTTCTTTTACGAGATTCTTGTAATTATAGCGATAGTTTGATAACGACGCCAACGAAGCGAAAAAATGTAAAGCAAGAGGGATCGAGATCCGTTTTATTCGCAACTTTCGAATCGAACGAGGCAGTTTGTTGCACGTGGAATTTACCGGCTAGGCACCGTTCGCTATCGTTCGTCGAGAGATGATATCTCCATTTCCAGTGTATCCCTCTTGGACCAAAAGGAGACGTGTGGTAAAGCAGTTGTGGCGTGACAAGAAGGATGCCAACCGGACCCCGCCTATCGTTCTTCCTTCTCGTTAAGTCCATCCGCGATCCTGCTTTTATTTCTTCCTCTTTTTCTTCTCCCCCCCCCCCTCCCCCTCCTCCTCCTGTACCCGGAACTCGTGACCGCGATGGATCGTGACGATAGCTCACGATTAGCTTTTACCGCTTTTCCGGAATATTTCTTACCCATTCTCAACCCCGCCTTTGTTCCAATCTACACCGCTCATCGAGCGATCGCTTTTTTCTTCCCTCGTTACACGGTTACAAATCCTCTGCAAATCAGCTTACTTATCGAGCCTTCGACTCGACCATCTTCCCTTCACGATGCAACCGAAGAGGACGAACGATAGCGTCGGATATATTCTAAGAAAAAAAAAAAAAAAAGAAGAATTCTTCTGGAAAGAAAAGACAAGAGGGACAATAGTCTTTCCTCGCCCCTTCTTCTTCGTTCTATAGTTATTCCTCCTCCGATCTTCCTGCCCCTATCGTTCCCCCTTTTACGATTCGATCTATTCTCCGCGCGGAAAACTTTTCTCTCGCGATCGAGTCAATAACGATATCCGAAAAAAAAAAAAAAAGAAGAAAGAAAGAAGAAAAAAGGAGAGAGAATCGAAATTGACCGCGGCTAAAACTCTCTTTCGTTCAATCGCGTATTGAGAAAGTTAGTTTCAAGCTCGACCGATCTTGACTTCTCGACCGGACTCGTCGACTCTCCCCTCCCCCTTCTCGCTTCCTATCTTTCATCGTATCATTCAACCTTCGATTTCCAGTACGTAGGGTGCGTACATACATGTATAGATCGCTTGAAACGTCGTTCCTTCGTAAACGTGATCGATTCGCGAGCGAGCGTATTATGTTAAGGATGATGAATAGTCGTGGCTGACAGAATGGTGTCTACACCAGAGAATCAGGTGTCAAGGCTGCGGTTTATTCGCGCTCAAGGATCCCCTTGTTCGACATTCTTCCTCTCCATTATTAGTTATAAATCATCGTGCACCGTTTTCGTCGCGATAACGAATATTGTTTTTCTTTTTTTTTCTATCGAATATAACAAAGAGACACTCGGAGACACTCGAGTTACGAATATTTCATTAGGCGCGGTGGAGGGGGGATTAAAACGGTGGAGGAATTGGCGCGAAAAAGTATAAAAGGAGGACATACGGTAACGGTTTAAAAAAAAAAAAAAGGGAAAGGAAAAAAATGAAACTCAGGGAGGGGAAGAGGAGGAGGAGGAGGAGGAGGAAATATACTCGGACGCGAGTGTTCGCTCGTGTTAAACCTTCCTTTCATGCAAAATGGTTATGCGCTATTGCATAACTCAGTTCCCTCCTATTCTCCCGACATCGATTAAAAATTTAATAAACGCCTCGGCGCGATTAAAACGTTTTAAACGGGAGAAAAATGTTCGCCCTACCTCCTGCTTTCCGTTTCATTTCGAATCTTTCGTTTCGAATGAAACGTTTCGTCTGCCGTCGTTTTAATCGTGACGTAATTAATAAGCGAAACACAAGAAATCGTTTCGACATCGATATACACCTCCCCTCCTCGTTACGCCCCTATCCGATCGTTGCAATACAAATCCCGATTAAAAATAAACGGCTTGGTTTCGAGAAAGCGACCGATTGAAAAATAACTTTAAACGCCCCACCATACCGTAATGTATATACGGTGTGTATTTCACTTTCGTTTTGATCGATTCGAGCACAGGAATAATTCCACCGCCGATGAAAAATTTCATTCGAACCGGCGTCGTTGCGAAATCTCTCTCTCTCTCTCTCTCTCTCTCTCTCTCTCTCTCTCTACATTTTAAATGGACGGTATTCGAGAACTCTCGACTTGTCGAAAATGGACAGCCAGTCAATACGCCAAGATATCAATGGGATACGCGTTTTTTTTTTTTTTTTTTTTACGAATAAAACGAAACTATCGATCGAAGTGAAATTTAACCAGATTCATGGATATTGAGATTAATTCGGAAGAGACGGAATTCGTGTGAAATTATTCATTCGATTTAATTTCTCTCGATGTTGCACTCATTTAATTAAATGAACTTCTCTTAGATCTTGGATAACACGCGAGTATTTTATCTTATTTTAAGATTGGTATAAACTTTTGATTTTTGCTGGATATAGATTTTATGAAATTTTTCTGCATATAATATAAGATGATTGTTATGAATATGTAAATAAAATTCGATGTAACAGCAACAATTTTTCTTGATATCTTGAAAATTATGAATTTACGGCAATCCAAATTATAATCACTGTAATCAATCAAATTATCATATCTTCAAGATTCGTTGTCTCAATAAGTAAAATGGAGCCAATTAGTTTTTTGAACTGAGTAAAAATTCGAAAGAGTTATTTTAATTTATTAAATTGTAGATACAAAATCATTGCTATTATGAAATAATATCATTTTTCGATCAAGGACAATTTTTTAAATAAATATCTAGCAATTTCTAAATACTGTGAAAATGAATAAAAAGTAATTATGTATTCAAAAGAATAAATGGAAGAAGATTATATAAAAAAACTATTAGCTTTCTAATCTTTTTCTAATATAACATAATTTCATTCAGTATATAAAGAATATATAAAAAGCCAATTAGTGTAAATTATATTCTTTGAAAATGTCATACATACTTAAAAAAAAAAATCTTCAAATTTTCAATCGATGAATCAATCGAATAACCATTTTCAATTATTTAATATCAACTTAATTAATTTGTCAATTGAAAATTTAAACAATAAAGAGACTTAACTAAACTACACATAAATCAGTTTCAAAGAACTGCAACTTACATATGATTTTCTCCATATGATACTATAATATAAACACCAAACCATTACAAGATTTCAATTAATTACAAATATCCTAAAAAAAAAAAAAAAAAAAACGATCCATCTCTTCCAGAATTGTGATGAAAACCAATCGTTGTAATCAGATTTCGGGTTGAAACAATTTCCTCGAAAATTAAGACAGACCGAGATGGCACCAACCCCTTATATATCAAGGTAACGCTTACTCTATCGCGAGTTATTTAAAAGACTGACACTATAAATCGCGAAACTAGCTTCGAAAGTATCGCCGTTTCGCGTAGATACACATCCAACCTCTTCGCGGCAGTTATAAAGGCGGCTTCTTGGTCTCTCTTTCTCTCTCTCTCGGAGCGTCAGCGTATCGCGAAACTTTTCGCATTTTCTTCCTCCGGTCTTTTATCTTCCGCGACTGCTCGCAATAAAACCAGTGTCCCGATTCCCCGACTCTATCTATGCACGCTATGCAAACCATCATCCCTGTGCCCCCTTCGTTTTTCATCTCTCCGTGAAAGAACGCGAGGAGGTTCATCCTGATTGTACAAAATCCGAAAGATGTCGTTTCCATAAAACTTCTCCCCATACCCTTCCCCATACCCCCTCCTCTCTCTCTCTCTCTCTGTCCCTTCGAGGGAACAGAGTCGAATAAAACGATTTAACTATCGTTGCGAATATCTAATTATTGTCGCGAAATGAACGGATCGTAATGAAAGAGTTGAAAGAGGAACAATTATCCTGTGGACGGAACGTTGTTACGTTGTCTTGCACGCTCGAATACGGCGCGTGTTTACGCGATTTTCGCCCGATTTAACCGACGCCTGGGGAGGGGGAAGGATCCGTGTCCGGATATTCCTAACATCGGAATAACGACGACAACGGGAGAAGCAGTGCCACTCGCAAGCTGCAACGGCAGCAGCCAACAATCAGGTCAGATTTAATGATCGTGCCTGCTGACGGATGTTTAAACGCGCATTAAATGCGACCGCGTGATGATGGGAAAGATGGTTCCGACCACGGGGCGGAAAACAGATTGAGGGTGGAGGGGGGGAGGGGGAAGGAGGGAGGGAGGGTGGAGTCGAAACGGTTCGATCGAAAACGAACAATGGTGGGGGGTGGAGGGTTTCGAGAAATAATCGTTCGGGAGGAGAGGCACTCTTCGGGAGTGGGAAGGAATTCTGGCTTTCATGAAAGATACATGACCACCGGCCGAAACACGATAAACGACTCTCTCGGTCGAGCGTTGCGTTTGCCGGCCAATTTTTACCCGAATTTCGCTCAACCGCCGCCGCCGCCGCCGCCGCCGTGACGGTTAATTACCGATTCCGGCCACACGCGACCGGATCCACGGTAATCGTAAAGCCAGGATAAAGATCGATCCCGAGAGTTCGTCGATAGAATTTTAAAAACTCGCGCGTTCCTATATTTTTTAATCGTTCGCGCTCAAACGAACACAACTTCAGACGCATCCGTTCGGTGAGTTTCTTAGCTAATTTAAAATGATTTTGTACACAATTAACGTACAAAAATTTTATATTTAAATTTATATATATATATTATATATTTTAATTTATTTTATTTTTATAATTTATAATTTTTATATTTATATTTATAATTTTAATTTATTTATTTTTATATATTATAATTTTATAATTTATATATATATATATATATATATAAATTTTAATATTCTGATATTGTATGTATCTTTATATGTAAAGAAAGAAAATTTGTCTAATATTAAAGTTCACATCGTTGTTTTGTGTGATATTTTAATAATAACGTGATTGCCAAGATACATTCTTAGGTTAAATAAATCATTAAATGTCGTTTGATGTTTTCTCATCTTTCTTATTTTATTAAGAGCAAACAATCCCAACAACGTGCTCTCGCATTCACTGTCCATTATTCTTACTTTTCATCCATTCTATATTCTTATACTATATCTCTATTTTCCTTCTCTCTATCGTCAATTTCTTAATGAATAGAAATATAATTTCATTATTTAATAAAAAATCAAATTCATCTTCTAATTTCGAACTAATTTCATTACATTGTAAGCATTCCATGTTTACAAGAACTTTGAAAATAATATTTCTATTCCCACGACTATCAAACTCGCACAAACACCGAAAATGTAATAATTCGATCACGGTCTAATTTGAGATAAAAAAAATCTAATTATTCAATAATTACATTATTCTACGCTTTATAAAATTACACGTAAACAGTTTAGAAATCTATTTGTGAAGCGATATTTTCAAAAAATCAAACGTAAATAAATACTGCCGCCGTTCGAATTGCCGCATCGATCCAAATAGTGGAAAGTCACCTCTCGAGTTATCAAACCGAGTGGCGTCAGAGGAGTCATCATTGGAGGGCAAAGAATTGATCGATACTTTCCCCCGCGGAAACGATCGATGCTTCTGTCCAGATTTCGGCGGATCCTCGAAGGGGAAGGGAGAAACTTGCACGGCGAAAGATCGTCTCGCATCCAGCTATAATACAGGGTAACTGTGTGCAAGCCTTTATGACGTATCAAACGTAATACGGCAACAAGCATTCTCGAGGAAGGAAACCTCAAACCGACCTACCAGTTCTGACATCTTAAACCCATTAAGATACCGAGTTTAACCAAGATTTGTTGGCATTGTACAACTGCAAGACGTATTAATCCGATTTACGTCGATCCGCTAATTAACTTATCGTGGCTGACGAGGAGTCGAGCTGCAGCAAGAACGGAAACGTTCGCTTCGTTTCCCTATTCTCGCCTCCCCTCGATAAAACTGGAAATCAAACTAAAAAGGTGGTCCACCCACGTTCCGTATACGTTTCAACTCCCGTTATTTCACGTTAAACGTGACTTAACTACTGTAACGACTCTTTAAATTTTGTCGAAGGAGCGCAGAGTACAGTTGGAATAACGAGAGATTTTCTTCTGGATTCTTATGGAGTTTCGCTTTAAATTCCCGGATATTGCCGAAGATCATTAGCAGGCTGCTATGAAAAGTTGAAAACGGAGAGGAGCGGTGCATACAGGGGGAGAATCATCAGGCGACTATAAAATCGTTTGGTCGAAATGGCGCTCCTCAACTTTTCTCCTTAGCTACGCGATTTCGCGCTACTTTTCGCGAACAACAAACTTCCATGAACTCACCTTTCTCGAAGCGAACTCCTTTCCCCTCTTTCTCGCTCTCGTTTCTCCGCCTGACCCCCCCTACTATGACCCCCCCCCCACGATTCTTTTATTTCCCTCGTAAATTGATTCACGTGCCAACGCGACGCGATCTCTCCCTCTCTCTTCCTCTTTGTCCCGCGCCAAACTTGCCGAACTTTCGATATACCTTTTCAGTTATAGGTATCTATCGAGTTGTAGTCATCGGGCGATCAAAAAATAAAATTCTTTCGACTCAATTTATTAATCTTCTCCATATCGAATGGGAAAGTAAGTAACGAGAATGTTAATAAAATAATTAACGATGTTAATTATTAGGGTTTCTACAAAAATTGAATGTTTTACTCGAGTATTACGTAACAATAATTCTCATTTAACGTTAAAAACTTCTCTATTTTTTATTATATTTTTTATTATGTTTTTTACAGAGGCAAGAAGTATTTACAAAAACAAATGAATATTTTGAAAAAGATGTCAAGAAAAGAATAAGATATTATTGGTCATTGTCGAGTCAAATCCATCCAAAACGTTTGAATTTTTAGTACCTTTCGATAAATAAAAATTCTTCTGGTTAGTCGTTATTGATTCTTAATCATCATAAAGAGAAATTAAGTAACGTGTTTTTATTGGTAAAAGTTTTAGTGATATATAATTGAATTTCATTCAGAATAAATAATATAATGGTGTATGTCCAATATTATCTATTAATATTCATTTTTATTAAAATTTATTAATTTATTATAATGAGATTATATTTTGTTTATCAAAGTGAAATAATTATATTCTTCGTATAAAGTTTTATTATATTATTCGTATTTAATTGATTCAAGAAAAACATCTTGGAAAAACATGGCTCTCTCGAAAAATCAACAATAGCAGTTACATCACTATTATTCTGAATCACTTGAATGGCGATATATTAATGTAAAGATCAAACGATGTTTGTTCGATCTTCACAACTGCGATGTTAATTATTAAGTTTCCTAGGAAAAATATCTATTAATTTTGATTTTGAATAATTCGCAGCACGAAATTCAATTTTCTATGTCTTTTATACGAAAAAATTAAAATCATCGTATCTTTTGAAAACTACGAAATGCTAACTATTTCAAATCATTCTAAATCTTTTGTCAATATTTTTCTTGCCTTTACAACGTGATCTTTTATATGCAACAACTTACATTACGACTCACCTCAAGATTACATTGCTTATGTATATCGTAAATTATGACGATATTTATTTTCCAAATTTTTATCAAAAATCCAATGTACTATTTTCACGTAAAATTCTGTATATAAAGTTGTAAACAAAGTTTTGCATATAGTTTTGTACTTGTATCTTTTTTGTAATTATAATCGAAAAAAAATCTTTAAAATCTCGTTTTATTATTTATTTATTGTTTTTATTTAAAATTTCATAATATTTCTTTTTTTTAAAAGATATGAAATTATCTGAATCACTTGGAGATATATTAATACAAAGATCAAACGTTTGTTCGATCTTTACAACTGCGATGTTAATTATTAGCGTTTCTACAAAAATTGAACGTTTTACTCGAGTATTACGTAACAATAATTCTCATTTAACGTTAAAAACTTCTCTATTGTTTTTTATTATATTTTTTACAGAGGCAAAAAGTATTTACAAAAACAAATGAATATTTTGAAAAAGATGTCAAGAAAAGAATAAGATATTATTGAAAAATATTCCTTTTGTTGGTTTTTCTTTAAAAGTAAAACATATTATCTATTCTTTTCTGTTTCTTTTTATGCAAAAAACTATTTTGAGTTTTATAATAAAGTAAAGATGAATATTGAGAATAAAAGTGATTTTTATATTAAACATTGTGCTTTCATTGCGAATAGAACGTAATTACATGTCATGCTACGTATAACAAGTTGACAAGTTGTATTGTAAATCAGTTCATGTAACATTACAAAGAGTTAATTGGTTCTTTTTTTGAAGACTTTTTTTCTTACAGTTTCAATACGTTCAAGGATTTTCGAGATGTCTGATAACATCGTGTTGGAATCGAGAATACAAGTCGTATTGTGAACTTTTAAAATTATTTATTTGTATTAAAAATTTTTCGATACATTAAACAAATTTTAACGATTTTTTTTTAAAAGAAAATAAAATTTCGTATATATTTTTTGCTCTTTTTTTTTTATCATAAAAATCATCATAAAAATCAAATACATTTAAAAATACGAGGAAAAAAATCGAAGAAAACAAGTCAATTAACAATGTTACGTAAAGAGTAAAGAAATATTCAATAGTGTTAACTCGGTATAATAACGATATGGTATGACGTGTAGGATATTTGTATCGATTACTATGCCACTTGCTTATTTTTTCGATGATAAATTGTAACCCTATCAATTCGAAGATAATCATTTTTTAAATAAATTTTGGCTATTAATTTATTTTTTCTATTTAAAACATTTACTTTTTTAATAATTATAATTTATAATTATAATTTTTCTGCAAATCTTAACTAATCTTATCTAAAACTAGAAACCTTAAGAAACGAAGTTTCGTAAATTAAGTACTTTTGTTTTCTATTAAGTGAGAAATATTATATTATAAAAATATATTTAGATCATTATAGAAAACATTTCAATCTAAAAAATTAATCCAATATTTTTTAAATAATTTTTTAACTAAAATCAATTTTAAATTTGCATCTATTATTGTATTGTACAATGGTCAATTACTGCGTCTCTCGCGAAAAGTTTTTCGATAAAACATAATCTTAGTTTGTGATAAATGAATAGTGAAACGGGAAACCAGTATCCAAAAACTACGTTTTAACTACCTTAAAAATAAACTTCCCTTTTATTTCACTCGCGAAACGAAATGTTTTACTAATAGAAAAATTAATACATACAAAAACGAAACGAAAAATCAAAAATATTCTTAACATTTCCATTCCATAAATATTCAGAAATTTTAATATTACAAATATTTCCTAGTTGGGCCCTATTCACACGTTTCATTCGTTCACTTTTAAGTTACTTTTAGGTATTTCCTCGTGCCGTTCCGAATACCGTTCGAGTATTTAGAAGGAGAAACAGGATTAACTCGAAACGGGATTAAAAGCTTGGCCGTGTTCGATCTAGCCGAGCATTATTCCGGTTTCGTTTCCACTTGGCGCGTTCGCCGTGAAACGTTACGCGAGCCGAAGCGAAATCTGAGATTCGTTCCCGGCATTATCACCCGCGCCGAACACAGCGGAATCCAATACTCCTTACGTGGGTAATCCAGCGGGTCGCGTTTAACGTCAAGCACCCGAAAGCCGACCGTGTGACTGACGCGCCGTTAAAAATATGCATGACGTCGAACGTAAAAATATTTTTATACTCTACGAAGGAACGAAGGCTCGTAGAAACCGGCTGCATATTCCCCGCCGATTATCGCACCGAGAGCTCGATCTAAGCTGCTATTCCGATCCGTGAAAACCAGGATAATATTATAATGTAGTGGCAAAGAAACGCTCGATGGCCGAAAGAGTATCTGCGAACGGGGACAACAAAATCGATCGAACAACGCTCGATAAAACTTGTTTAACTTTTAAAAGAATTTCAGCATAAAGCGGGTTTTCTTTTGTGACTATTTCTACATACAATGTCAAGGTTTGTTCATTATCTATAATAGATTTTTCTCGATGAAATAATCGAATTCTAATTCCGTTTATCAGCAATAATATTTTTTTCTCGGCCATTTTGCATATTTCTCTCCGAGATTAATGTTTCTTTAACGTCGAGTCAAAGCAGTTTTTGTTTTTAATTTCAGTTAAAGTTGTTACAAAAAAAAAAGATGCTCTCTATTGCTACAAAGATTCGTTTCTTCGGCGTACTGCGGCGTAACGTAAGACAGAACGGATCGATAATCGTTATCGTTATGAATTTTATTTCATTCCTTGTTGATAATTCCATATTTTCATTGAAGAGAAACGCTTGGAGTGGTTTCGCTTTAAAACGGATTACTCTTTCTACGTCGCAATTTCGCGTCACCGAGCTCGTGCACTTTCCTCCGCTAAACTATAACGTGCTCTGTGTAACTGACATAATTACGGTACCAAGAATGCGTGATGGTAATCCCAATTGTACAAGGCGCGTATTTTCCCCGGGATAAAGGAAATCTCGTTCGCGATTAAATGCAAGTACAACGTCGTTGCGACCTTATCGACGTGACGTTCTTGGATAATGGGTTGTCGGTAAAGGCTAACCGCAAGATCGAACTTTAACCTTTTCGAGTGCAGCACATGTTGTCGAGTTGAAACGTGGCGCACGCACGTTTCGTTTATTCGATCCTTCGACGACGAGATTGATCGAAGAGATTTGATCGAAGAGTAAAATAATTTTATAGATAACTCTCGATTTTTTATCTTTATTCTGACTCGTTAAAGTTAAATATGCATGTTCAGCTTCGTACACATATGCATATTCGTATTATTACGCAACGATTTTTCGTGACCTCCTAAAGAGAGATCCGAGATTCTGCGACCCCATTACCAGAATATGCAATTACGCTAACAAATTACGCTAACTAAATCGATTTTTTCTTCCCTCTTATTATCCTATATAACATTTCCAAGCAATCCGCTCTGAAAATAATTAATTCTTAAGTCTTCAGCTATATTATTACCTCTTCTTGTTTGTTTCTGACATTTTCTCTTTTTCCCGATTTTTAATTCCTTCTTTGCACTTTTTTCTTTCTTATATTTCTTTTTTTTATATAATATATCAACAATCGTAACGTTATTTTATACAATGGAAATTCATTTCCAGTTAAATAAAATAAAAGTACTCGTACACGATTTTGATAAATTCTACTTTCCATACTCGCTTTCACCTAATTTCAGGTGCGCGTTCGCCAAGGTCATAGATATTCTACAGCTTATCTCGAAGTTGGGAAAGTAAACGGCCTTAAAATGAAGTCGTGATTCAGTAAGCGAATCCTTAAAAGTAAGAAACCACTAACTGCGCTTGAAATCAGATATATAAATCGCAATGAAATCTTTTTTCATGAAACAATCGGGGGATTGGGGTCGAGATCGTGAGCGTAAAATGGCAATTGATCTACTGATGGTACATAATTGATGATGCGGCAATGACTCGAGATTAACCTTTAGCATATCAATTGATGATATTCGAAGATACGTATTTTCTTAATACCATACTATTAGAAATATAATCATTTTTTTTGTCACGTGTCATTAGTGTTATTAGTTTCAATATGCATGAACATGCATTACAGAAAAGAAAATTTTTATAGATGCAATACTTTTTGTAAAAAAAAAATTAAAAATTATATACGAGAATAGATGTTTTTTGAATAGATACAATTAAATTTTTGTACATTAGTTTCTTTTTCTTTTGTTTCAAATTTTTCAATAATTGAAATTAGATTATAACTTATATTATCGTAATATTTTTTATCAAAGGTTGTGCAAACAGATAGAATAAACGATCCAGTTATCGTTTTTTAACAATTAAATTCTTTTTAATTTCTTTAAAAAATTTCTTTAAGAAAGAAATATTCTTTAAGAAGAAATTAAATTACCGTATTACTTGCAATTAATTAAATTAATATTTTATTATTATATCATTATATTACGTATTTTTTTGATATGAAGGATAACTTTTATTTATCTATATAAATCATTGCAATAATTTTTTCTAAAATACGATTAAATTAAAATATGAAGAAAATATTATTCCGTTAAACAATGTATATAATTTATCCGTTATAGAAAGTGCTACGAGAGACTAATAAAGTAAAAAATTCACTATATTCATCAAACATAAAAATAAATTTCTATATTATGAAAAATCAGAAGTAGATGACTAAATTAATAATTTATTATTAGAAATTCATAAATATCTCATATCTCATAAATACAAGAAAAACTTTATTTTATATATCCTATTAATATTTTTCATTTTTAAAATATTTATACAAAACGTAAGAAAATAAATGATAATCAATTCTTCGCAAATATTAATGCAGAAAAAATTAAAAAACATATAATTTTTTTAATTTTTTCAAAAATTTTCAAACCATTATTAGCACTTTTATTATATACATTTTTCTATCTTATGTTTACTTACTAATATCTATTATATGAATGTCAAAAATACTGTAACATCCAATGAATAAAATCGATGACTTTTAATTCCTCTAATTAAATTTAACAAAAATAACCAAACAATAAACACATTATGATCAAAAATTAAATCAATATAAAAATAAGAAAAAAGAAAGTTAATTATCTCATTTTAATATGCTAAGAATTATCAATTAAATCAATATATCTATATAACGCGTGTAATTGGCAATAATTTTTTCTAAAATATGATTTTTCTAAAAATTCACTACATTCATCAAACAAAATTGGCAAAGTATCTTTGATACCGTTATTTTTTCACGGAGAGATCTGTTGCTTTCGTTCGATGATTGTACGAAAAAAAAAAAAAAAAAAAGAAAAACAAGAAAAAGAACTGAAGATAGGTCGCGTAAACGGATTCATCTCGGTGCGGAAATGATCGAGAAAAGCGTAATCGGGGCGAGACGCATAAGTACTAAGAAACTCGACTCACCGATGGCGTAACAGAGGATCAACAGGGCAGCTACTCGAGACGCTCTCATGGTAGATTTCTTTTCTGGAATACTCGCGATGGAAGTGCACCAAAGCGGTTTCCTCTCGTCACGTCATACCAGGCCGTCTCGTGAACGAACGTCGTGACCTTCCCCTCGTACGTTTCTTCTCTCAGCGAACCGCCATTATACCCCACCGACGATGCTGCTGTTGATTAACACACTCTTCCACACCGGCACTAGAAACACGACGTCGTTCGCTAATAACTTGGTTCAACGTGTTTCCCTCTCTTCCTCGATTTTTGAAATATACCAACACCCACTTATATATATATATATATATATAAGAGCTTCTTTTCTCACAGCGATCCTCAAATAGGAGGATTTCCCTCGATATTTTTCTTCTGCCCGGAGAACAATGCGAGACAATTTTTCCTTAACCGGTGCGAACGCATTTTCTAACACTGTCGTCGAATCGTCGGGTCGGGACGTTCATCCATCTCGATAAACGTGTTCCTCGCCCGTTTCCTTTCGACTGCCCCCTTAGACTCTCGTGAAAATTTCCCCTCCGATTCCGGTAATTAATAGGCTGGTCGCTCGATAATCGCTTTTCCAATCCAGTGCTTCCTTCAAACTTCTCTCGAATCTATCGTTTCGCCGGTTGAAACTTGGTTATCGTGGGAAGCCCGGCTTCGAGGTTATCTCGAATTTACTCGCCGCTCGTTTAATTAAATGATCCCAGGCAAAGTTTTTCTAAAACGAATTCGTCGCTCCGCGAAACGTGCCCACGAATATGCCGCCGTCTATCGGGCTATCGATGGAACTTTGCGGTTAATTTGCAAGCTGCGTGTCTTCGGTCGCGCGTACTCAGGGACGTTAATTAAAAAACTTGATAGTCGATAATTCTTCCTTCGTAGCACGTATTCTTGCGATTCCCCCGATCTCTGCCCTTTCTCTACTTTCTCTCCGCCAGTTATTACCTCTTCCTCTTCTCCCTCCCTCTGCCCCTCTTTAATATCCACCGTTGTTATTGCCTAACAAAGTTGGAGCATGATCTGGTAAAATAGGTACGGCAAAGTTTCGAGGAAAACTTTTTGATATTGCCGGTGCCGTTCTGGTTAAACAGGTGGCAAAAATGGACGACGATTCGCTTAGAAACTTAATCGGTATCGCGGGATTTGTTCCGCTTTCCCTCGACCTTTCGATCTCGGTCCCGTTATCGCGTTACAATTTCAAAATTGCATTTAATCCCGCGTTAAGAGAAAACTTGGTGTTCACCTGTTAATGAAACGTCTCGTTGCTTTTATTCGTGCGTAAATAAACGGCGATACGTGTATAGGGTTCGAATGTTTTTCTAAGATTAAGATTTACAAGGGTAATAAAACAGTAATACAGTATCAAATTTTTAGTTAGTTTGCAAATGGGAGCGAATTCGGAATTCAATTCGAGTAAAAAGGAAACGAGAGTGTGCTAGATAAAGATTCGGTATTCGTTCAGCAATTTATCTTATTCGGCACATTTGAAAATGGAGTTTTAAGAATTTGTGGGGATATATATATTTTTCTTAATTCCTTAAGCATGTTGCATTTGTACATCATAAGTTATTTCAAAATAGGAATATATAATATAATAATGTTTGAATATGATAATACAAAAAATTCGTATCACTGTGGAATGAATATTCAATGATGAAACTGTAACGCTTAAGGGATTAATAATATAGAAAAATATCAACCGTAGTTTAAATTTTTTATACGAATTTAATCTTCTTATAAAAAAAAAAAATGTAATGAAATAGTAAATTAGATATAATAAAATAATGAAGTTAAGAATGAAAAGATTTTTTATGCATTTTTCGTTGAATTATAATCTGATTATAAAAATTTATCTATATCGATTTTTAATAATAAGAATTTATATATTATAAAATATTATAGAATGGGAATATTGTAAAGATAATAATTTTTTTCCCAATATTTTTGTTAACTGTACAATATATATTATCGTTTTTTAAAAAAATAAATCTTGAAATCAATTTTGATTTATCATGGAATTTCTTTTATCGAGATATACTGCTTTAAAGGTATTTTCAATCTATAGTCGATAAGAAGGGAATTTATGAAGATTAAAATTTATTTTCTTCAAACAGAAAGCTAATATATGAAAATATATGATGTTTAAACAATTCAAAATTTAATCAAGAAAAATTCAGCTTTTAAATTTTTTTAAATTCGAAATTCAAAAACAAAACTACTTATCGTGATATAATATTAATGAATTTAATGACAACGTATAGAATATTTTAGAATATATTATATCAAAATAAAGATAATTTTCGCAAAGAAACAAATAGCGATAATTATTAGCAGGAAAATTATTAATTAATTGATATTATAAAATATTTTTATTACGTGTATAATATTATAAATAAAAATATTTAATTATTAAATTTATTTTTTTTTATTATTTACCAATATGATCTTTCGAAATATGCATTTAAAATATTTTATATTAAGTAAATTTTGAATCCGTTTGAAATTAATCCAATTTATATTATTTTATATGAGAGAACTTAATTTGAAGTTCGAAATTATTATTATATATGTTAAAAATTATTATTTTCTATCACGTTTTTTACACGAGCAAAAGATATTTACATAAAAATTGAATAATTAATATTCAAAAGAGAAACAACAAATTATTGAAAAATATATTGTTTTGTTAATTTTTTTGTCGAGTGCATTACCTAGTTTTCTCTTACATCGTTAATACGTCGCCTCGATAAATTAGTTGTCTGCAATAAGATCGAATCTTGTATCGTGAAACCAAACAAAGGTTATTAGACCAAACGATATCGATTCAATGGTAGGTCACGTTCTTTCTTTCCTTTCTCCTCTTAACCATAAATAAGGGGATCTTATCGACCGAGTCAGGCTTTACGATCTCGCGGTTTTTTTTTTTTTAGCAAAAACTTTGTTCGTGGCGAAAGATGGCTCATGTAACGGTATATGTCGAGAAACCATCGATTCCAGTCGTGAAAATACCATCGCAATGTGTGCTTCCTAGTTCGTTAAGAGATACATACATACACATATACATACATACTTGTGCCCAAGCGTATAACCTTGAACTAAGCACACCCGAGTAAAGCGTTTGCCAAGAGAGCGAATAAATTGGAATCGATAGGTGCGATGGATCATTGTCTCGCTTGAAATTCTAAGATCGTACATGTATGTAGATACTCGTGTTATTCGTACTCGAAATCGCATACATCGAGAGAAATGTACGTATCTTCGAATCAAGGGTTTATCTTTACAACGAAAACGTGCTTTATCACGTGAAACGATATCTACTTGGCGCCAAATTACACCGCACTCGTTATCTGAAATTAAGTCACGCCTCTTCAAACGTTTAAATTCGTTAAGTTTTTGCCACTCGGAATACCAGCTGTACTGCTATTGTAATACATCGTAATACATAAAATATCCGATTTTAATCTATAAATTATTCGTCTCTATAATTATTCCTTGTAAAGAAAATAGTTTAGATAAAAATGGTTTCGAAGAAAATATGATTAATTGATATAATAACTTTTTTTTAGACGCGTATAGGTTATGATTTATGTTTAATCGATAATTTTTTTTAAATGAAATGAAACAATTTTTAATGCATTAATTGATACAACTCGTTATTTCTCACACACAAAAAAAAAAAAAATATTAAGCTATTTAAAAGATATTTCAAATTTGCCTTTGCCTTTTTATATTATCAAATTTTATAAAATTCAAATTAATATTTCCTTAATTAATATAATTTTTCAACGTAATTACTTTAATTCTTTGTGATACTTGGAATTCCAACTCTACTGATATAGTGTAATCTTTCCAACTGGAATGTCAGTTATACTGACATAATTCATACAATCTTTCCGGCAACTCGAAATACCGATTATACTGACGGATAATTTTTTATCACCGTTTTATACGTAATTATATAAGAGCACGACGCATCTATTTATACAAATGTTTTAATATCATCGAATGAAATATTTGAAAAATTTAGATTCAAGTAAAATTTAAATCTTTCAAAAAAAGAAAGAATTCAAATATAGATAGGATAAATAATTGATAGAAAAAATGTTTCTACGATTCAATTTAAAAACTGCAATTATGTGTTACAATTAACGAATCGAAAAAATGTATTTTAATTAGAATTGTAATATATTTTTTATATATAAATGCGATAAAAAATATAATAAAGTGCAAAAGAATGTGTACGAAAATATTTGAAAAGATAGCTTTGATGATATATCATTGCAACAATTATATATAAAAATAAAGATATTATTCAAATAATTGTTAAATTTAAATAAAAATATATTTATTCAATATCTTCAATAGATAAATTCTGATGAAGAAATTTTCTCGATAAAATAAAGCTTTGATAGGAATGAAAATCATGTTATCAATGAATGAATGAATGAGAATCATGCATCAACACATAGTAATAATAGCAACGAAGATGCTATTACATTCCAGTTATTAATTGAAAGCAATGAATCTTTTTAGACAGGCGTCAAAATGTAAATAAATTGGCGTATAATTAATAAACCAACATTTCTTATTCATAACAAGTAATTATGCAATTTTTATCTGCAAATAACTATCATTATCGCTACAGTGAATTCTGCCTATATATATATATATATATATGTATCGTAATGATTTCCACTTATCAATTGTTTATATAAACACATCGCGGCAACAGGTATTCAAAATATATAACGGGTGAGCTAATATTACCATATTTAATATCTATCCAAAGCAAACTTCACGAATTCTTTGAATCCGCGAAAATAAAATGTGAAATAATTTTTAATTGTAATCTAAAATTAAAATGACTGAGTTTACAACGATACGAGCATTATATTTAATATTTATCGTATCTATTGTATTTTTAATCATTTCGATTTCAGTTTCGCCCAAAATTTGTTTCACATTATATTATTGGATTATTGTATTATTGTATTATATATCTTACTGATGAAATAGCTCAAGATTAAAAAAAGTACTTAAAAAAAGTAATTTTTTAATCGGTTCACCCGTTATACATTTTAAACATCAGCAGTTACAATGTATTTATATAAAACAATGTCACATATCAAAACAATGTCACATGTCAAAACATTTGTCACATATTGACGTACACATTGTCACGAACGCATATGCATAAGAGAAATTCGATGCAACAATTTTTTGTTAATATCTTGCAAATTAAAAGAGTCTGATATTTTTACGAGAGAAAAAAATTGTTTAAAATATCGATGTTTATAATATGTTTAAAAATGACTAAAATCTAATTTACAATTTTACCATATCTTTGAATATTTGTAGAAAAAAAAAAATTGTAGTCGAATAATATTTTAAAAAATATATTAAATCATTTTCATGTGACGTCTATGCGTTTATCTAAAAAAGAATTAATTACATTCCGTTCAAAAGTATTCGATTTTTGTCCGAATCTTTTTTTATATAACTGATAATTGATGAGTAATTTTCATCCATAGATTAAAATCAAATACTTTAAATAGATTAATTTTGATGTGAAAAATATTAAAGATATGAAAGAAATTTTTTCTTATGATTTGAAAACATTGTGAATGTCTATTTGTTACATAAAAAATGTGCAATAAAACAATAATCACAAGATTATAATGCACAAGATTATTTCATCAAAAACAATTGACGAGAGATATCTGAAATATCGAAATTACAATCAAACAGGCCAGGTATCTGACAGCGACAATAAACAATACTTTGATAACAGATCACAATTTTATTTTTCAATTGTCTCGAGGAAATATCAAAGATCATATAATATGTCTGAAATTACATGATAAGCCTGAAGGAAAAAAAAGAAAACAAAGTTATTTTTTATAATATTTCTGATAGAGAATTTGAACTTTATCTAAAGAATCTAAAAATATAATATATTCCACACTATAATATGAAAATATATCATATATTTCAGACATAATAATAATAATCTGAAGAATTAAAAAAGGAAAAAATAAATTTACATTCGTGATGCTTATAATAAAAAATTCAAGTTACGTTCGGAAATTGTTTTAAAAGATATTACGTCATGAATAAAATACTATAAAATATAATGTACTATAATAAATTGATAAATATTTCTTATTCATAAACATTCATAATTATATAATTTTTATTCTTAAAAATCTTTAAGAGCAGATAGAAATATTAAAACATTCTCGTGCAAAAAATTAAAAAATTTGGCATTTTGGTGAATCGCCAAGAATGGCTAAAAGATCTATTTATTTTCGATTCATGGAAATAGATGCATGTTTACTCGAAATGAAATAAGCAAATGCGTGGCAAAACTGACTGAAATTATCCGAATGGGAGTTATTTGTCTGCTCGTATTACCGACCGATATTTTTGAACCATCCTATAGAAACACCTGTAAGCGTGCAAAAGCACAAAGTCATTAATCAACCCGAAACGTTTCTCGATGCAAATGAATCGCGTTTGCCTCTCGTGTTTCATGCCAACGAACTTTGTGTGTAGATTTCAAACGAAATGCATTTAAAAAAAAAAAAAAATAAAAAAAGAAAGAAAGAAAGAAAAGATAATCACACGAAAAAAAAGTAATCGACTAAGTTAACGATTTTTCAATACGAACGATATTTAACGAATCGTGTCGTAATCTGAAGAAGACGGAACCAGAAGCGTGGAATCGTTAAAGGGAAGAAAACTTTTCTTCGAGATCTGAGAACAGTCGTACGAGAGAATTGGTTGTTAAACGAGTTCGAAATTCGTGGAATTCCAATTGTCCATTGAAGAAACGATTAAACGGTGTACGTCGTATTACGTGCGTCTGGGACGTGCTCGAGATTATATCGAAATGTATATCCTTATTTAGAGTGGTTAACAAAAGTATTTAACAAAAGTATTACAACTATAATTTTTTATATATTTTTTTTTATATAATTTTTAAACTTTCCGCCAGATTACTTCTGATCCTGAATTAGTCTGTTTTGTTTACGCTTTAATATTTTTCAAATCTAAGAATATATATTTTATATTTACATTCAATTATTATTTGCATACGGGTATATAATGTACATATTATTTGTTCTCGGTTTATAGCTAGAAATAAGTAATAAAAATATTAATATTCATGAATAAAAAATCAATTTTAAAAAATTTATTACGAATGAAAATTGATTTGCCATTCATCCTGTTCAAGAGTATTCTTCCGATGGATGATATATATGTATAACATATATTAAATCAAAATGTTTAAGAAGATATGATATTCGTAGATAAAGATTGTATAAAATTAGAAAATAATTCAACGATATATAATATCTATATAATATTTAGAAGAAATAAGTCGTAATGATTTTTAACTGTTCATTTGTAATATTATTTTAATAATAAATAATAGAAAATACAGAATGATTCTACGATTAGAAATCGCAAAAACACTGTTATTATGTTTTCGATTGTAATGTTTATATCGATAATGTTAAATATATATATTAAAAAAAATAATTAAATATTAATTATAAAATAAATTTATAAATTTATTTTAAAATATAAATATAATATATAATAATTAATACGTTTAATATATATTTTTAATGTTTATTATTTTTTTATTTTTAATGTTTTCTTTATTTAACGTTATCATAACAAAAACATTAGTATATAATATGCAACATTTAACGAAATCAATTTTTAGAAAAGTTATCAATGTATTTTATTGTACTATTTTAAATAAATCAAAAAAAATAAAGTAACATAATAAAATATATATTAATTTATTAATATATTGTCCACGACATATAAGAGCTATTTATAAACTTCGATATTTTTTTACAAGTTTTGATTTTTTAAATGTAATGATAATTCTTAAGAATGATTTTTCTTAAGAAGCTGAAAAGTGATAGATTAGTATTTGGGTCTTTTTTGTAAACTGTTACACAAACAATATTCATGAAAAGTGCTATAAAATAACTATAAAAAGTTTACGAACTATTTGCGAATTGTTTATGAACATTATTTGCATAATCGCAAAATGTTCGTTGATGAGGATTTGTATAATATATTTATTAAGATTTTTCTGATTTCTGTCCTCAAGTTTTATGCTAGAAAGTTTGATGTATAAAAAAAATATATTTTTTTTATAATAAAATTTTTTATGCTTGGATCGTTATCTTATTAAAAATCTTCCAATAATTTATGATATTTAAAAATATTATTTAAAATATTATTTAAAATATTTAAATATTTATTTTTATCAATATTATCAATAAACTTCAAATTTCCGATATTATTCATTGTATTCATCACTATAATCTCTGTATTTTATTATTTGATTTGTTATTTTGTATATGTATGTATTGTGGGTTTTTTCATATTTAACTTCAACTAAAGACATTGAATTCATGTTTATCTAAGAACAGATTAAGAATAAATTTTTTCCTGGAAGCCATCATCATTGTTAATAGAATTTTTTATTGCAAAACAACTTTTTTTTAAGAAAATATTATTTCATGACATTTATATCGCGTATTTTCCGTTTATATTTTTGCATATTCATACTCATTACATTACAAAATTCTACGAGTTTCTCTTACATACGTGATATTTTAGGATTAATTAAATTTTTTATTGTTCATTCAATATTGATATTTATAAATGAAAAGAAATATTAAATATAAATTAGATAAATTTTAGAATAATTTTGAAGCGTTTAAATATTTTTATTAAATATTCCTATGTATTTATATAATAAAAATATTACATTATAAATAATGTATATATTATTGAATTATTTTCTAATTTCATTAAAACAATCTTAAAACTTATAAATAACATCATCAAAAGATACAAATGTATCCAATTTTTAAATAATAATATTTTTTTTCATTCTTAGACAACGATGAAACGATGTTTTATGAAATTGAAATATTAATAATCTCAATAAATATTAATATTGTAAAAAATTATCAAACTGCACATTTATAATAACGTACTAAAAATCATAGAGTTAATTCAAATAGTTTTATCAATCATTGTACATATGTCGCAAAAGATCCAATAAATAGCAATCGATAATGAACAATCGTTTGTGATCTTAATTCATTTTTACTCTGTCACAAGCAACAACGCAATCTACATGAGATAGAACGAATATTCAATTTTTAATATTGAGGAAAGAAATCGCAGAGAAAATGGAGGATCGTGATTTATCAAAAATGACGCGGTAAAACGTATACGTATACAGGCCGAGGTACAGTAAGACCACCTCTCCTATATGTATAGTACCCGACGCAACGCCAGTTTGCTGACATCACCACCCATATTACACTAGCCTACGTAAACATTTGTCACGTGCACGCATGTACGCAGACATAACCTCATTCATGCGTTTATATAGGTGGTAAGCATGCGGTCATTTTTCCCGTTTATTCTTCGTCGCGAGAAAATGGAAGTATTAAAAATGATAGTTGCAAGTACCGAGACGTGGAAGAAAAACGTCTACATATGTGTATATACAAAGTGACGATGATTCGACCCTCCACAAGGTGAGGAGAAGAAACGAAATCTCGAGCGTACAGTGCAATTCTCATGGGAAGATCTTTGCAACGGTCTCGGTAGTGTACTAAGCGGAATGGGTGTCTAAGCACGTTCGCTAAACAGCCAGATACGTTCGCCAGATAGAAGATACTTATGGCACTTCGGGGTATGAACTCGTGACCGTAGAGTCCCTGCAGAGTATAGTCGCCCCTCGGGCATGGATATATTCCACTACGTAACGACTGTGTTTCTCCTTGCGAACTGAGAACTCCTTAGAATTGCGTTTCGCATGCGCGCGTACCAACTTGTTTTCTTTTTGTTTATTCATTTGTTCAAATTGTTTATTTTGAAATTTTTTTTTAAAAACTGAAGAAAATTTTTTTTTTAAATTTATTTCAAGATTATCGGAAATTGTAAAAACGCCAAACACTTGTTAATTTTCAATATAATTTTAATTTATAAATAATTTTTTAAATTTAATTTTATAAATTATATTTTATTTGTGAATTTTTTAAATTAGTTATAATATTTATAAATATTTCTTTAATAACGACTCTTTTTCCATTTAAATAAAGAAATTGTATAATTTTATAAATTGTATAATTTTATAAAATTTGAAAAAACTTATATATGAAACTTATATATAAATTTGAAAATATTTATGATAAATTACTGATAAATTAAATTTTTTTTTCAAATCTTTTTTAAATTTATATGATGAATTAAAATCGTATAATGAATTATCTATTGATTTAATATATGCATTTTTGTATTTTGATATAATAATATGAATTATTCTATTTAAATTTCGTAAGAATAATACGCATTATTGTTACATGTTTACATTGCTGAATATTTAACGAATTAAAATATATTTATATTAATGTTATTAAAACAGTATTTCGTTACAATACCAATGATTAATTAATTAATATTAATATTAATGTCAAAATTACAATTATAATGTTCATTTGTCTATATCTTTAAATATATTCAATAACTTGAAGTAGTATAAAGACATATAGATATAGTATTAGGTATATCCTGAAATCGATAAGGAATTCGAAGACCGAGATATAGATTCAGTAAACGAAGTCTTGACAATATATCTTAGATTGTTCTCGTTAGAGGAACCAGGTGAAATGTAATGATAGTCTTGCAGCTACGAATATCAATATAACTTTAACAAACGGCATACATACAGTGAGAATCACTTCTGCGTTATACATAGAACCGACTCATCGAATTCCGATCGATCCTTCCTCTCTTCCAGATATATCTTGCGTATCCACCTTTACCATCATCGCACAGTATCGAATATAAATTTGAAATTTAGATAATCATATTTACACTAATGCGAATTCATATCTAGTTATTCGACACGATTCATAACAATTATATTATACAATAAATAATTAAATAAAATTAAATTAAATAATCTCGTTAATCAATCTCCATTCAAATTTTATATATATATAAAATTTAGTAGTAGTAATTTTGTCTAATACTGTGTATATATATAATTACTATTATTAATTCAAATATTGGACAAATATACATATATAAATAGAAAATATATATATTCAGCTTTATATGAAACGACATACAGCATACATTATAAACTGATTATTTAAATTCTAACTGAACATTCATTACTTAAATTATTATTGAGTCATTTCTCTTATTCCTTTATGATACAATATGATTAAAAATGTATGTTGTATCTATAATACAAAGTAGATAAATGAATTCATTAAGTATTAATAGTTAATCCAATGCAAAATTGTTTTTAAATTAATAATATTCAATACATTATTATGAATTTTAAAGAAAATATTTTGTGAAATTTATTTATTTCATTGTCTTTAATTTGACGTAAAAACAGTGGAATTTAATGGATTTTTATTATACGAACAAATGATTATGTGAACATTTGTCCTTCTTCGTATAATGAAATTCTGTATATATTAAAGATTTATGTTACATACTATTTCCAGCAGACAAAAGCTTAAGTTCTTAGAATGTATAATAAAAAAAGTTAGAGGAAAAAAACATGAACGGAATTTGATTGGAGAAAATTATAAGATAATAAAATTAATTAAAAATTAACATTTCTTTTATGGAAATATTGTATTAATATTCGATAAATCTTCCTTTTAATTAACATCTTTCAAATTGTTTGGTATAATTCTTTTGAATTCATTTTATATTATTATATTTGAATTTTACATATATTCAATTCATTCATTTTACAAAATTGTTCATATACATATATATATTTAAGAGACTATAAATTTTCGATAATATTAAATCGAGTAAATAAGTAAAGCATTCCAAAACTTTTATATTTTTCAAAATTCGTTGTATTGATTTTACAGTATGAAATCACATCATTGTTGAAAAATATGATTCTCACCTGTCATGCATGCTTGCCTGATTGTTCTTCTAACAATTGAATTTTCCTGCAGCTCGATAAAAAATTTATTTCTATCTTTCAACGATATTCAATACCAGCCAGCCATTCAGTCGACGATAACTCAAAGCTATTTCTCTTTTCTTAAATCATGTAATGTAATAATTTGATTCGTTTAATTTTCAGACTTAACTTAAAATAATCAGTCAGCTTAAATTTTTTTTTATTAAATACAATCTTTTTTGTTATCTAGAGAATATATATATATATATACGCATTATCGTTACATGCTTACATTGCTGAATATTTAACGAATTAAAATATATTTATATTAACGTTATTAAAACAGTATTTCGTTACAATACCAATGATTAATTAATTAATGTTAATATTAATGTCAAAATTACAATTATAATGTTCATTTGTCTATATCTTTAAATATATTCAATAACTTGAAGTAATATAAAGACATAGATATAGTATTAGGTATATCCTGAAATCGATAAGGAATTCGAAGATATATATATATATTCATTGATAAACAAATCCATTAATCGACCAAGTCAAAAATACGTGTCACACAAACGTGTCATAAATAATTTATTATTTTGTCCAATGCTGTACATCGTACTCGCGTAACGTCTCAATGTGGTGAACCGCGGCAGCCGGCGTGTCAATTCGGTAAATTGGTATCGTTAATTCCGATTAATCGAGATCAATGATACTTACTTGATACGTGTCATGCGGTCGACTGTTTCGATCTAACGATGGAAAATCAGAGATCTGATTCCGGAAACGCATTGGCTAAAGATGAGGACGAAGCCTACCGTTTGTTTTCATTCGAGCTCGTGACTTGCTAACAAGGAGGACGGGACACGAATATACATTGTGCCGTGTCGTGGTGCAGCACTGTGACGCATGATTCTCGATGAAGCGGCAAATTCATTTGATGATTTTAATCGATGGGATCATTGTCGTCATAGACTCGAATATCGGAATATCCCATTCCCCAAGCGTGCAAAATCATCGAATGAGAAACGATTCGTGATTCGTTTTCCCACGAAACGAGGATTGAAACGATTAAACGGTAGGTCGAATCGATGCTACTATTTCTAATCAGTGAAACCATCTCCTTCCTATATGTCAAATAAATATCCAATCGTTGAAACGTTCGATCGGAATCAAGCGATTAAACTTTCCATCGAACGAAATTCCATTCGAAAGTAATGTCGCGAAGGGAAGCGTGTCAGATACAAACGATATCGAATAAAGATATCCAATATAGCTACAAAAAAATAAGTCGTGAGTAATATTTAAGCAATATAACTAGACTGCAGATTTTTATGCAGCTAGTAAAATAAATTCAAATATTTAATTAATATATAAAAAATATATCACGTTATACGTGTTAAACTATGTAATGTTTTCGTAAAATATTAATAATTTACTAATTTTTTGATAAATTGTTATTGTTTGTTTGAAAAAATTGGAAAAAAATCATTCAATGACATATAATATGTATATTGTTTTAATATCATATTGGATTATTATTAATTAATAATTTCATCTAAATAAAATATATTTAAATTCAAAATATAATTATAAATTTATATATTTTTTCTAATTGTATTAAAAATATATATATAACATAATCATTTATATTGTTTATAAAAAAAACATGTTTTATAAAAAATATATATATTTTTATGCATAAAAATCCATAATCTATGTATAACTACGTATAAATATTTTACGATGTTTTTTTCGTTAACTATTGTAAAAGAAAAGAAAACAGTCAGGTTTCAACAACAGTTAAAAATTTTCATGGAAATTTTCATAAAGTAGCTCGAGGTGTCAAGTTTCACGCGTAAGGCCAGGGTTACACGAATGTCAAGAAACAGACGTTATATTACGTCTGTAATAAAGTAGACGGGGGCGTAGAAACAAGGCGGCGAATATAATATTAAATATCTCAGAATATAATAGATATTAACATAAATTTTGAATGCAATGGAAAATATAATTTAGAATACACTTATCCATATGAGGGAATATAAATATATATATTAACATAATAACTATTCATATCCTTAAGAAGAAGTTAAAAATTGTGATATAAATATTCTCTTTGTAACTATTTCCAAGTAATTGTTTTTTTTTATTTTTTTATTTTTAATCTAACCTTTTTTAAACGAATACAAATTATTAGATAGTTTTAATCTCGTTGATAAAAATTTATATAATTTTAATTCAAAAACATAGTTTAAAACAATTATAATATCGACAATCAGAATCGATTATAATCTTAATCATAATCAATAAAATAAATGTAACAATCAATCAGTTTTGATAATAAAATTTTATCGTATTATGTAAGTTATTTCAGTTTTCTGCCTCTTATTAAATAAAAAATTGATGAAATACAATAAGTTGAGCACATGAAAAAAATAATTCATATGTTAATTATAATATAAAATAATTCTAAATTCAGTAAAAGAAATTTTATAATTTTTAATTAGTCTTTTTATACATAAATAAGATTATTTTTATTTAATTTTATTCATTATAATTTGACTCAGTAAACAAATTTTAATTTTTTATCGGTAAAATTGTGTTACAACCAATCCGTTATACAGTTACAACAGTTATAACACTTTTTCTACTTCTTACTTTTGATTAATAATCGGAATATCATTTAACGAAACTATTATAACTCAATAACGTTAAATAAATAAATAACAAATAATAAATAAATTAGAATTTTTGTTATAATAGTTCCTTCCTAATTGTATTCCAAAGCAATATTACGTCTCCAATATTTCGTCTCTATTATTGTTTTATTAGAGACAGTAATGATCATACGAGCCATGTTTGTTTTATGCGCTCTATGTCTTACAATATAATATTACGATAAAGAAAAAACGAATATAACGCTTGTGAGCTTAACTAAAAAATTCCACGTTACACGAGCCTCGTGGATTATTCGAATCGATCATTATGATAAATGGAAAAGACGACTTGTCACGAGTGAATTATCGATTCCGAGTGATCGCCGTCCGCGCGCACGAGCGCGAATAGTCAGTTTCCTATGGCAAACTGGCGTTATCGAAGTTCCGACCGCACCTACACACTATCTCCACTCACGTTTCTATATACCATTTTCGACAATCCCGCATCTCCAGCACCGGCGAACGCCTACGCGACGCGTCGCACTCCGCTGGAAACGGTACGGTATCTGCCGTTGACGGTTCGTCGATTACGTTTCCCATCGAGAACACCAAGTTCGGCTCGTTGCCCGCGTTTTCATCGGTGTGCTTTAAACAACTTCCATCGGCAACATTCTTTAAACGTTCCCGGTTTCGGCCCACGCAACCGACCGCGCAATCCACGCCCACGCTCGAGTCGAATCGAGCTATTATTTCCTTCCTTTCCGAAATCTTAAAAACACGAAACCAACCGAAACGAAATCAATGCGAAGTTATTTCAGTTATTTAATCTATTCGACCGATCTGACCTCGACACCGATCTCTACTAATCTCGGCGTCTCTCCTTTACTTCGGATTGTTTGTTAACGAGCTTAAGCATGTATGCACTTGCATTACTGGTAAGTTGGCACTTGGAAAGAATGCGGGTCTAATTGGTCGATTTCAACAGATTCATAAAAATAAAGGTATTTGTAGAAAGTGTCATATTTACAGATAAAATCATCACGTATTGATAAAAGATAGGAAAGATTTTTGCCTTTGTATAGTTCTGACATATCAATTTACCAGCAATTTTTATGTTACTTGTTGTATATTATTCACAAAGTGTTTGGACGAAGTAAGTAGAAAATTTGAAGAATGACTTTAAAAATGAAAACAAACACAAAAGTTTATATGTAAAAATATTATTGAAGTTTATTTTTCAAGTTAAAAAGAATTTAACTTTATATTAGGTAAAGTGAAACAACGTGCAGTGAGTGAGATAGTTCTGTTTTCATTATTCTCTTTCCATCTCACTTCATGTAGTGCAAAATTAAATCGCTTATAATACGAAAGAAGTTTGAACGAATATTTTTGCATAATCAACTTTCGTGTTTAGTTTCTCTAGAATCACTCTTTAAATTTTCTACCTTAGTTCGTCCGAACATCCAAACAAGTATCATATTTACTTACTTGCGAATTTACTATGATCGTCGACGAAAAACATATTGCTTAAACGTTTCACCACGAATTCAAAAAACATTCACAAAATGTTAGTATTCTGTTCGAAAACGCAAAAATTTCGCTTCGCACAACGCGTTATTTACGTTTGTCGAGATAATGGAAAGGTCAGGAGGCTTTTATGTTGCGCCTTTTCTGTCTATTTTGCTCTTATACTGGCTGGTCCGTCATTCATAGTACAAATAGGATAGACAGATTTTATGACTCAAAATAAGTCGACTCAAGAATAACAAAATTGCATAAGAAATTTCGTTTTCGAATAAATTAAATTTAAAAATTTTTCAAATATACAAATAAGATTAATTAAATTTCTATAACATATGAAAAATTATTGATATAAATTATTGATAGAAAATTATTCTAAATGTGAAACTAAGCAAAAAACATAGAATACATTTTTTTTACTTAAAATTTAAAAAAAAAATCAAATATGAAAAGTTATCAATTACTCGTTGTTTGTATATTCAATTTGATTTTCAAAAACAAAATTTTTCGATTCAAAAACAAAGAAGCAATAAAATCTTGTTCTACATTTTTTGCTTATTTTTATATGCAGAATAATCATTTATTAAAAGTTCATTTGTATCCAATTAAAATTTAACTAATTTTTTATATTTAAGAAATTTTCAAACTTAGAAACAAAAACGAATATAAACAAAATTGTATTCTATATTTCTTATTTATAGTTTTAGAATCTCCCTGACCTAATTTGTATTATGAATTATGGATCATTTTGTATACATTCAGTATATATCTTTATATATTTTAGGATCAATAAGTTATGTTATCAAAACTAACAATAATCTTTTTTAATATATTTAATAATAAATATATAGTCATAATAAATTAAATATATAAAACAATTTTTTTATTATGGAATAATATTTCAAGAAGGAATTAATCCTTAAAATTTCAGTATTCCATTTTTTAAAATGTAATTTTACAGATAGAGCAAAATTTTACACTATAAAATATATAGATTTTTAATTAATCTCTTTAAAAAATTTATAAAAAATATTTCCAAAACATGAAAAAATGATGAAAATTTGAGAATTGATTTCACGTTCTCAAGGAAATTTTGCAAAGAAATTGTTCAAAGATAAATTGTATAATCCTTTATGCTCTACATATATATGAAAACTTTCGTGTCTGACTTCGTAGCATTAAAATTACAAGATATAGGTCAAAACTTGATTTTCAGATTTGTGAAATTCGAAACTTTAAGATTTCGAATTTTTTAAAAATACAGAAACTTCAAATTCTCAAAATTCAAAATAAACCTATACTTTTATTTCTTCTTGCTTTTTTTTTCTAAAAAAATTTTCGATTAAAAACTTAATAAATTTTGGTTTCTGAAATTTTTTTTACATTTTATTTTTTCTTTGTCTAATAAATTATTGAAGTCATATTAATTAAAATCTAAACACAAACTCAATTATTTATTTCAATTATTATTAATTTATATAAATTTTAAAAATTAATCGAATTATAAAGTAGCAAAAAAACTCGAAAATTTAAAATTTTTTCGAAAAGTTTCGAATGTCTCATCTCTGAAAATTATATAAACTTCAATATTGTTTAAATTTCGAATAACCTTGATATTGTGTTCGTCAATCATTTAATTATTCACAATATTAACGTCAGAAATGGACAAAAATTAATAATTTAATTTAAGAATAAAGTTATTTCAATAAATTCAATAATTCAATAATTATTTAAAATATGGAGTTATCGCAAATAATTGTAGTGTCAAACGGCCAAAAGTAAGAAGAATGGACAACTATAATTACGAATAAATTATATTATTCAAACATTTTAATAAATAATTACTTAAATATTCAAAAATTTTAACTATTTTGTTTTTTAATGCTCAACTTTGGCATCAATATATAGTTTTTATAATTATTGAAAATATTCATCAAGTACTTTTTTACTTTGAATTCAATTAAGAACGGACAAAATTTGATTACTTAGACACTTTGATTACTTATTACATATAAAGGAAAAGAGAAATGATAAAAATGTGATAATAAGTCATTTATTACAAAAAGATATTTGTATCTTTTATCTCTGCGTGTACTTATTTTTCTATTCCATAACATTATAAAATAAAACCTACAAAAAAATGTGGTTCGGTCATCGTTAGTTTGATATCGATGCACTTATATGTATGTATGTACTTAAATCGGGCGCTTGGCAAGAGATTTCGACGATTCGCATTCTTAAAACGGTGACGTAGCGCGATAAGATAAGCGACGAAAATAAATCTCACCTTTTTCGTTCGCCTTCCAAATCAAAGAAATAAAACGAAAAGTCGAACGAATGGAATCGAGTTCACGAATGAAAAGTTAAATCCGTAAAGAATGTTGTTCAAAACATAAACACGAATGTTGTAAACTTTTGAGTTTTGTTCCACACGATCCAAAATATACCGATGAATCGTCGTATATTTTTGTACAGTGTTGAACGAGCATTCGTGATAAAAAGAAATAGTTCTAAATATGTTACATTGTGTGAAGTTGTAGTTGTAGAAGAATATTAGAATATATTTCTTTATTTTTTTATTAAATTTTATATTAAAACTTTCCTTTCTGTTTCACGTTGCTATCCAAAATATTCGACACGTTGCAATAGGATGCGACGAAAAATCAATGCCACGTGTTTCGCAAACTTTCGAACCAAAATACTAGCTGGCTTTCCGACCGGACCTAAGACAACTTCGGCACGGTTGTCTGGCCGCATAAATCTGTCCTCATGCCGAACCATGAGGAAGTCTTTTCTTAAATGCCAACATCCATTCGAACAACTGGACGACCACTTGCGAGCTCATCATTCACGCGAGTCGAGCCATAATTTTCTTAACGCGTTCTAATTTTTACCCAGACTTCTCAGAATTGGGAAATAATTCATTCGATGTCAGTTCTATTGCGAGTTCTATTGCGAGTTCTATGTGCGAGCTGTTCTATTTGTATAACATTGCCAAATCGTTTTAAAAATGGTACACAAAGATTAATTCGAATCGAACGAAATAAAAGCGTATTATACATATTCTGTAGTTACGAATTAAAGTGCGAATTAGCAAACGATGATAGTTCGACCTTCACCAGTAACGAGTGAAAAAAGAAACAGCGATGCGAGCGCAACTCGCGAACGAAAACATCGTTGACTTTCCCCCACCATTGATCAATTCTCTGACCGCCACCTGTGGCTTTGCTCGTCTTTCACGGCCACCGCGAATTCCTGAGAAATTGTAAGTAGGTTCATAAAACCACCGATACGGTTGCCGAGCCTCGTAGTTAACGTCTTGTGAAAAATAAACATCAACTTCAAACCGATAAGCGAAGCGGTCTTCAAGGTCAATCCTGAAATTCCAGTTTAGTTTCAGATCACTGATAAATTGGTGAGACGCGAAAGGAATTCAAAACACGATATCACGATGGCAACATGGAGAAAATCTTGGGCTAAAATCTCTCACTGGCTTTTCATTCTCGTAGTCTATTCGCAGTTTCTTTTAATCATTCGTAAAGGAGAAAGAAAAAGAAAGAAAGAGAGCGGAAACAGCAATTATTCTATGACACTGGATTATTCTTGGATCGTAATCATTCATCATCATTTTCGCGAGAAGCACCGGCAATTTTTCAAATGTTTAGATTACTTACTTAGAATATTCTTCGAGAAGTATCAAAAAAAGACAATGGATGGAGATCACAAAATTTTGTCGCAATCACGATTTTTTTCGCAAAACATGACAAGTAACTTTTGGGTAAGTAATGTAAATGCAGTCGTTGAAGTAATTTGAACGAGTCAAGCGTTTTAAAATTGATCGAACACGCGAAGAAACGTAGGCAAAATCGAAATTCGCCGTCGAGCACGAAAACGACACGTCGTTATCTCAACGACAACGAACCGAAACTCACGCGAGGCGCGAGCGAAACTGACTCGAGCCGCGACTCGTTCTACGGTTTTATACGAGTGAGTGGATTCCCCCCTACAGCCGCGCGATGCGTATATACTTACGCACTACAAAACTCGCCAGACGAATCTACGTTCTTCCTGATTCAATGTTTTTTCGCTTGACCCTCTCTGATATCAAACATTTCTTTCTCACCCTAACTAAACTATTTATTCAAAACTAATTCCAATTATTTTAAATTTGACAATTTGAAAGTGATCGGCGCAAGTGGTCGCATGTTTCTAAATACTATAGGCCAGAGGTGATGAACTGGCGATCCACGAGTCGCAATTGACCCGCCGCGTTCTTGATTTCTTGGCTCGAAGAGACATCCCTACCATACCGATTTGACTCTTATATTGCACTATTGAAACTTTTTTATATATTTTTTTTTTTTTTTGATTCTGAATTTTATTAACTTTATACATTTTTGTATACTAATAATGAAAAATCTAATTGATTAAGAGAATGTTTAACTGAGACAAATGATAAAAACAAAATAATGAGGAAAATTCAGAGCTTAGAGAACATCTTAAATTTGATATAAAGTTAAAAATTATTGACAAAAGTTTAAATTTTTCCAAAAGATTAAATTTAAAAATACTTTTTCCATATTTTTCTTCGCTTCTATAATGTAATACATATACATAGTATGCTTAAAATGAACATAGAATTCGAAGTTAAATCGAAATAGGAAAAACAATAACAACTATAGAAGTAGGAAATCGTAGACGAAAACAACCTAGTGAAACTGTAAACGCCGGAAGTGCCAACACATCACATTTCATCAATTAAGACCTGTGAAACATAACCTCAAACAACAACTGGACAAACATCCCACGCATTCCGATCTTCAAGGAGAGATCTCTGTGCCAAAAGATAAAATTTTGCATCAAAGTAAAATCAATAACAACAATGTGTCAAAAGACAAATCAAAAATTCTTACATTCTAAACAAAATAATCAAAAGATGATCAGCATTTCTAAGCAACTTTAACTGCACAATCAGCTTTAAGAATTCTTGGATCTATTCTATATAGATTTATTCTATATAGATTCAATTATAAATTGTAACTTCTTATCGTAACGTTAAAGATTTTTAGAATTGCGTCATTTTATACGGATTTATTACATCCATAATCAACTATTGAAAGGTTAATTGAATGTGTTTGTTTAATGGACTCTATGGAATTTAATATCATCAACAAATGTCATGATATGATTTGCAAAAAGCAAGATTCTTAATGTTTCTTTAATTTCATTTACATTATTAACATTATTAATTGACAACAAATTTCGAGAAATAACAAATAAAGGAAGACGGAGTGAATTTCTAATCTAAAATTTCAATTTCGAATATTTATTATTATATTATAATTTTTACTTGTTAATAAAAAACTTTCGATAGTAAACATTGAAAATTATATTTATATATTTATTATATATTTATATTATATATAAATATATTTATATATATATTTATTTTATTAATACATTGAATACTGTTTATCTAAATGTTATTAATAGTTGTCGTCATAAGAGTATTAAGTTAGCTATGCGTGCCGATGACGTCTAACTATATATCATATCTATAAAACCTTATATGAATAGAATAGTTTCATCTGTAATCCACCAAAAATTTAAACGCTCATATTTAAGAAATTATATATATTAAATAATATATATTATATATATATATCACTTTTTTATTTCTTCAACTATAGATAATTATTAAAATATTTTTAAAAATGATATATAGTTGACATATTTTAATTATAAAACGAAAAAATTCATAAAATTAACTTATTATTGTTAATCTATAATTCTGTGTATTATGTGAAAATAATATGCAATTCCTAGTTCATATTAATAGAATAATAATAATGTTCTTTTTATTTTTTAAATAATAATTTAGATGTGTCTCGAAAAATATTATTATTTTGTGTTATTTCATGTAAAAACATTTGTGATTATTTGTGATTTTTTAAATAGTTAATTTATATATAATAATATACATCTAAATATATATTAATAATAATAATTCAAAATTAATAAAAGTTTATTAAATATTATAGTAATAGTTATTATAGTATATAATTATTGTAATATATAATATATAAATAATAATTTGCATTCAAAAGAATATTCAGGGTTCCACATTATTCATAAAGTTTTGAATAAAGAAGTGTATTTTTTTAAATAAAGATAAAATTTGTTAATTACATCTTTTCTATTTTATTTGAAGTTCTTAAATATAAAAAAAAAATATATAAAGATTAAATTAAAGCCAAATTTAAGTTATTTAATTCATTAATTAAAAAAAAATAAAAAACAAACTTTTTCTATTCTATTTATTAATTTAAATAATTTTCTTAATATTAATGTCCTTTCCTATTGAAATGCAAAGAGATAGTTTAACAAAATATCTAGCATTTAAAATAATCTTTCAGTTTATTTTCTTTCATTTAAAAAAAATCTTTCATTACAGAATTTACAAAATTTTTATTGCCAAACAGATGGATACATTAAGTTGTAACAAAATTATTATATATACGAATTCAAGAAAAGACAATCTTACTGAATGTAAGAGAGATCACATGGCGAATTTCAACCAATACTTTGCTTTATTGGTACATCTCACTAAAAAACCCATCATAAAACATCTATCACAAGCAACAAATCACCAACATACAATTCCTAACACTTTAGAAAAAGCAACATAACCTTCTGCTCTCTACCCAACCTATCAACCATACTGAGAAAATATGATCAGACAGCCACTTCATAACCCACACTCATAATATCTTCTCCTACAGACCTCAAATAAAAACCTTATGATTTGCATACAATGCTGACATTAAGATATTTCACACAATGACTACAAACAATAATAATTCAGAAAGAATGATAATGGCTATTTTAGAAGTATCATCTCAACGGACAATTAAATACCAAAAAAAATTTGTACTATGCTATAACTATTATGTTACTAATTGTTACTAAATCAATTAATTACTTGTTTAAACAAAACAAGTTTGTTTGTCAAAATAAATTAAATAATTTTTATTAGAGATTATTTATCAAATCGAAATAACTCTTAGAGAAACTTAGCTAAAATCTAACAATTTTTCAATTTCAAAAATTACATTATTACAAAAAAGAAAATTGTTGTATTAATGCATTAAAATCTCTAAATAAAAAATGCATCTTAATCAAATATCTAGTTCAAGATTTGCTTTATTTAAAATATAAATCTCCATATATCAAGCTTTATTATAAAAATTACGAGATATAAATATTGTTATTAACAAGTAACTACAAATGATTGTTATTATATCTTATCCATGGAGGCCTGAATTTCAAGTGTAGACTTTGAAACAAGGAGCACACAATAAATAACATATTCCATATGTGATATATATTCGCATAAATCCAGACACTTCAACATTAAACATGTTCCTTATTAATCATTCTTATAAAGCAAATTGTACGACAGTATATTTTCCTCTAATCATTTACTCATACTACTCACAACTTTCTGCAGTAAAACTGCAGTAAAATACCGATATCAATTAAAGATTCATATAAATTATATTACAACGAACATATAATAACAAGCATGCCCACAACAAAAAAATATTAACTCAGATTAAGTATTATGTTTTTCATATTCATGTGTATGCATTTGAAATGGAATTACAATGCCATGAAGCGAAGAAATAAATAAGTAAATATGAGAAATATGAAATCCTCAATTGTTATTACCGAATTTCTTTCTTTTTTCTTGGTGAACGCATGCTTCTTGTATCAATTTAATATCATCAAATCAAAAATCTCTTATTTGTAGCATATTTTCATTATAAATATACAATATTAAGATATATCGATTAAAAGAAACGTCAGAAAATTATATTGTCAATCAAACAAATGATTTTTAAATGTTTTAAAATACAAAATAATAAAGCAGAAAAAAGTATATTTAAAATAATTCCAAAACAAATTCACTTCTCACCTCTACAGGACAAGTAGACACATACTCAATGTAGATAAAATCCACATGTTCCAACAAATACATCTCTTCACTAATCATCTCACTTCATCTTGAAATTCCATTACTTCAAACTGCAATTAACGTTAAGAATGCATAAGAAACCATGGATATCACTTTCATAAATCCAATAGGTATATACAAGGTAATCATAATATACATAAGAAATTTCTAAGTAAAATTACATCAACATTAAATATTTATCCAAGAAATCCATCTTTACTAACTCATCAAGCAAACATATCTTCTCCATCATTTGAAGAAAAATAAAAATAATTACATTTCTAAGAGTGAACAAAAATTGATAGTTGAAAATTACAAAAGACTAGCCTATTCAATCATTATTATTATTATTATTATTACTAAATATCATATATTATAATATTTTCGAAGGATCAACTCAATCTACAATTATTGAGAAAATAATATTATAATGAGCAATTTGACTTCAGAATTAGATATTCTATCATATTTTTGAGAATTGATGATGACAAAACATAACATTCTGAATTTTAATGAAAAAAATACAAGCTTAATTCTATTTAAATTATTCTTGAAAGCATTTGATATTACATGATACAATGGATTGATTTACAAATTAAATTAAATATCGCTAAATTACTAAAATAATATATTTTCTAATAACGCAAGCAATGATTCTAGCAATATCTAGGAAGCTCTTCACGATCAAATCAATTCAGCACAAACCCTATGAATCTATTCTAGGATTTATCCTCTTCAATATATGACAATAATTGATTCAATAATAATATTCCAGGATTTATACTCTTCAATATATGATAATAATTGATTCAATAATAATACAATGATAGTAATATTCTTGCGTTCAACAATCTATGTTAAAGACACAACTATAATAATATATACAATAATAAAGACATGCACTTTCTTATGATAACTACCTCAAGTTGTCAAAAAATTTCATCATTATTTTGATGAAATGAATAATGAAGAGTACTATTTCATTTAAATCAAACTCAACATCAACTCAGACAAGACAAAGGTAATGCTCTTCACAAAAAAACATCAATATTCTATAATCCAATTATAAACAATTAATATGTAGAAATAGAAAAACAAAGTGAAATTTCCAAATTCTAAATGAAATTCTAGAGAATCTCTATCAAAATTCCATTTGATGTTTATACATATAATTATATATTGCAAATACTATTTTATATTATAAAAATTAATATTAAATACAATTAATCATCTTATATTAAATCATAAATTAATTCATAAAGCTATATATGCTCAGATAAACTTTTTATAGTTTTATTAGTGATCATGAAATGGATGATATTTCTTACAAATTAATTTTAAACAAATTATATAAAGTAAAAAATCTTTGAAAGAAAAAAAAGTTTTTCATTCGGATAAAAACTTGTTAAATTGTACTTAAAGATTAATATAACTATTTAAGAACGAAATAAAAAATTTTAAAAATTCTTTTTATATAATTTTCAGTTTTACAAACTGAAAAATAAATTGAATACAAAAAAATATATGTTATATTTCATATATGTAATCAAATAATTATCACAGTTTATTTGTATGGGTTTATTCGATTCAGATATATCGAATGATTTTTCGTATTTGTTCCGGCAGCTTGCACAGGTCAAAATAATTGCACATATTCCATGTACGTTCTGGTAGGTTTGCTCGCAAACCAGAGCGTGTATGGACATAATATACAAAGTATCTCACTTAAAATTACCGTTTTGACTTTTCTTTTTTATTATTATTATTCGCAGTGAGAAATGAATAAAAATTGAGTAGTTTCAAAGAGTATACATTCTCATGTTTTTACTTTTTTATGGATAGATGCGTCAAGAACTTGTGAAGATCAATCTTATTTTCTCAAACTACTTAAATTAAAATATAATAGCTATTTCAGACCAAAAATGAATTGCACGTCTTCCATCTAGTCTGATGACTTTATTTATATTATATATAAGATTTTTATATATATTTTATAGTGATTATTAATTATTAAAATTTACGATTATTTATTATTATATTAATAATAATATTATAAGAATATTATTATATTAAAAAATGTCTTGTAGTTTTACATATTTCGAACAATATCTTATTCAAGTGAATTATTAATTTACTAATTTTTATAATTTATTTCAAATAAAAATACCCTGAAAAATTATGTTCATAATAATAAATTTTATTAAATTTTTATTTATTGATAATTTGATATCAAGCGAATAAATACTTTTTTATTATAATAAATTATTATTATATATATTTCTTATTTGTATTTTTTTCAATTAATTTAAGTAATATTCGTAAGATTAGAATTTATATTACATAATATAAACGATTAATTCTAAATATTAAAATACATTTTTATATCTCCATAATTAAGAAAATAATAAACATTTAGATACTTGTAATTGACAGATGATCCTTGCATTTTTCGATTAAATTTCAAGTTAAATGATTAAATCATATATTTTGTAATATATTTTATGCAACTTATTTTTTTCTCTAAAAAAAAAGTGTTTAGTTAGAAAATATTTTAATTTAAATTTCATAAAATTATTATATGAAAAACAAAGAATACACAAATTTATTCGTGCTTTTCTTTTATAATAAATTTTATAAAATTTAAATTATATTCTAAATTAATAATTTTTTTATGGAAAATATCAATTGTATCAAATAATATCTAAAAAAAAAAAAATGATTCTATTTGAAAAAAAGCTGATCTTCAAATGATTTTTATGTTTTACAAAAAATATGTATCTTTAATACTAAAATAACACTAAAATATATATCTTTAAAACTATTCAATTTCTATTCAAATTTATCATTGTAAATAATAATAATAATAAAAATAAAATCGTTATACATAAAATAAGTAACTATAATTATGTAATAGATCTTTCACTTTAATTAATTATTAGATATAATCTTGCTTGCTTATTCACTGATTTTTAAAATACATGTATCATCACATGTTATTCACAAATAAAATAAAAACTGATAAATTCTTAATATTAAAACAAAGGTAAGTAATTACAAATATTAGAACACAAATAATGAGACATATTCCAGCTCAGAATACAAAAATCTCACAAAGAGAATGATATAAAAAAAATATATTATTTTGAACTTTAATTATTTATTTTAAATCAATGCTTTTTTCATTTTTTTTTAAATTTGCAACTTCCTTTTGTAATATATTCAAATAATTTTCTTTATGTGATAGAAAATTAAAAAAAAAAATTAATACAACTTTTTTCTTTTTTATAAACTGCATCTTATAAATTAAGAATTACTATTTTCTGAATGATCATTACGAATACTATCTCCTTTTTTACCACAATATTCGAAACCTTATCTTTGATCATTTCCTATATTATTAGAATTAAAAAATGAAAACGAAAATTCCCTCAATACTATAATTTTAATTTCCTCTTCAAATGAATGAAACGACAACCAGATATTAACTCGAAACGGATACTCGACATGATCAGGACAATGAACAAATGATTTATGACGATTGTGGCAAAAGTTGGATTGTTCGCTAGCGAATTCTAGACGATTTTCAAGAGGAGACTTGTTCTTCTCCCTCTTGACCCTCTTTCTCGTATTCCCATCCTCTTCTATTCTCTACTCTCCTATCTCCTTCTACTCCCTCATCTTCCTATTCTGTTTTCTAGAAATCATCGTAGAAGCAAGAAAAGGGAGAATCCATATCCTCCACCCGACAGAGACAGATCCTGGTGGTGCCAGATCTCGAGATCCGTACCCTGACTCGAGTTGTAAGATAACGCGCGTCAGAGCTCTCGAAAGGCGCCGAGTTTACTCACGGAAAATTGCTTTGGCGTGCACCAGCCAGGGAACTAGTATGTGCATCCGCTGCACTTATATATACTTGTACATGTCTACGATATATCTAGGAAAACAAGGGGGACTACATGAAAATACCCCCTACTTACCGAATACCGAATATTGCGTTCGCGTGACGCCATATGATTTCAATTGTAATCAAATCTTTCGCTAAAAATAGCTTTGGTAAGTAATTGGTGGTAGATATATCACAGAGGAATATCGCGTATTGCGTATGGATGCACACATATGTAAGTAAACGATGCATGGAAACAGACGAAGTATTAATTTCCTGCTTTATGCGATCTGCTCATTTGCCATCCTTGTTCCTATCACGTGTATATATCGCGCTATCCCTTCAACGTATTACATGTGAAGTAACGTAGCGTAACGCGTTAATGCCACGAGAGGAACTCGTGTGTCTTCAAATTCCAAAAGGTGGATTAACGTGTACATCCACTCGAGATCTCGAGGATAGTGCCGCTTGACCTCGGCGCTAACGCTTCGGTTAACGTTCATTCAACGCGAAATGCAAACAAGTCGTTTTTCTGCCTTTTCTCCTCAATTGTTTACCTTTTCGTTTTTTTCACATTTTTTTTTTCTTTTCTTACTTAATTAGAAATTATTCATTTCTCGATTTTACGACGAATTACGTAAGAACAAAATATATATATCGATCTGATACGTATGCAATATTTTAGAAATTATTTAAATATCTGGAAAAATTTAATTCAACGTATTTTTAATAACGCAATGTTTTCATACGTATTTACAAAAAGATATCATGATAATTTTTTTAATATATTATTAAGGTTTTTATTTGATGATCATTTTTATTAAAAAGTTATCAATAAAAAAAATTTAGTTTAAAATTATAATGAATATAAATTTAATTTTATCTCAAATGAAAATGAAATAAAAACTCATTTAACTGTTAATCAATTTAGTGGTTTGCACTGAATTTGAGTTAGTTTTTTTAATCGCCTTACAGTTTTGTTTTGCAAAAACATTTTTGTAAATAATTATTTAAATTTTAGCAACTCGTTATTTATTATAAGAAACTATTTATATCGAAATATTTTTAATTTAGGAGATATGTAATTTCAATTTCATAAAATTCGTTGTACGAAAAACAAAAAGTATGCGAAGCAATATTCTATTGCTCATGCTCTCCTTGCTTCTCATATGATAAGACAAAATAAAATATTTTCTAAAAAATTAAAGATTCTTCAACATAGTAATATAGTAATACTTTTTTTTTTAAAGAAAATATATCGATTGGCATGATAAAAATTATATTGAATTTTATTGAAAATTAAAATTAACCTTCATATCTCTACGCGTCAATCTATAGAAAAACTATTACACTGTATTCCTGTCTGAAACATTTTTTCATATCATTCGTATTTTTCTAAATATCTGAACGTTTCCAGTTCAAACCGAACATATATCGCGATTGTGAAACTTTAAAATATATTTCCGAAATATTGTTCGGTTATGGTATTATAATCCAAGATAGTCCAGTTATAATTTAGAATTTAATCTCGAACGCAACGCGAGCTGTGGCTTCAATTCGACTTAAATCGTTCGAAGCGTTGTCTTACATTCGAAACGAAGGCTTCTTTATGAACGTCACTTTGCTTACTCGGTTACACGGTTGGTCCGCGATATCGAGACATCGGTTTCGTAATATTACCTGCACGTGCACTAAAGGCAAATAGAAATATTTGGCGCGGTTCCACTTTCCATCAAGAATGAAATTTCCAAGAGAAACTTTTCGCCACGTTTTAATAAAACAAGAGGAACTTTTCAATAGGACTTTGGCGAACTTTCGATCCTTCCTTCGGGTCTCTCGAGAAACTTGTCCTCGGAAAGGATGCGTATTTTTTCGTACGAGTAAATCTTAAGAAAAAATTCGATGCGGCACAATCATCCGCTTCCGCCTCGAATACATCCGCTAAGCCGAAAACGTTGTAGTACGGGCATAGGGAGAAAAAAGAAAATCGCAAAAGCGGGACAAGTGACTCGTATGGAGGAGAGTAACGTGAAAACGGTTTCTCCAAAACACCGAAAAGTTTCTCTTTGCGCATTCCGATTCGTCTATAGAGAAACAAAACATGAACCGGAAACCGGAAAGTGTTTTTTGTCCGTTTATATTGGATGAACTAGTGTATTTGTACCGGTTATTGTGTACTTTAACATCACTTCCAGAGTTTTTGTTAAAATAAATATTTTCTTGTTTTCTTTTTTCTTTTTCATTCTATTCAAAATATAATTTAATATTTTTCTTATTAGAAATTTTTGCAAGTGAAATGATAAAGTCAAATAAAAATAATAAGAAAACAATAAGAAGAAATTGTATAACTATTATTACACTTCGATAACTTTTATCAAAGTTCTTTTATCAAATTATATATTCCTGAATATATTGTTTGTTTAAAAAGTAAAGTTTTATCAAAAATATCGTGATTTAAAAAAAAATCATGAAAAACTTGAGCACTGTATAATACAATAAGAAACTTTGCATTTTTTAAGTTTAAAAAAAAAAAGATATTAAATTAAACAAATTTGAAACATTATTTTTGAAATTTAAAAAACTTTTTAATTTGATAGTATTACAATTTGTATGTGTAAAAACATAAGCCAAGAACAAATATCTTGTTCTATTAAAATCATTGCTAAATTTACTAATTTTTCTTGAGTTATAATTGATATTAAATAATTTTTAACAAGTTTTAATAGTGAAAAATTATCATTTACTATTAGCGATAGTTATAAAATTTTAAACACAATTTTTAAAACTATTGTAAGACTTGAAGATTAAATTATTTGTATAAATGAATTTCAAAAGGATTTTTCAATTGTTTTGTGCATAAATTTAAATCATTACGATTTTCCAATGATTGATACCGATACTGTATTATTTACTGATATATGCAATATTTATTTAAACATTATTTTACATTACATTAAAGAAATTCACGTAATCTGAAAATTCTGATTTTAATGAAAGTTCGCAAGTATATAGATCATAACAGATTATATACAAAGTAATTTCTTTGTTAACGGAAAATTTCTTTGAAATCAACCTTCAAAGTTTCAGATAGAATATTAAATTCTGAAAATTTTGTAATTTAAAATTTTATTATTATTGTTTTTCTTATAGTTATGAAAATGTATTTAAAAAAAATTTGTTTGAGAAAATGAAATGTAACTTCCAAAGTTTCAGATAGAATATTAAATTTTGAAAATTTTGTAAGTTAAAATTTTATTATTATTGTTTCTCGTATAGTTACAAAAATGTATTTGAAAAAATAAAAATACACTGAAAGTTTGAATATTCCTTTCACTTTCTTAAAATTATATTTCGATAAAAAAAATTATATTAAAAATAATTATTTACATATTCACAAAGTTTTATTAAGTATAAAAAATTGTTCATTAAAATTTCATTAAAAAATAAGAAAATGTTCATGAATCATATGAATATAGTTTATGAATCATGTGACAAAAATTATAGGATATGTAATAAATACGTTTAAATATTTTATTATTGAAAGAAAAAATATATATCTTATACAATAGATAAGTACTCTATACAATAGATTCTTATACAATAGATAAGTAATACTCTAAATATAAATACGCTAATACTCTAAATTAAATGCACTAAGACTTAAGTTATATAATGTTAAAAAAAAGTTAGAAAAAAAAATTTGAATAGAAACTTGTTTTAATTGTAAAATATTAATAAAACATTGATAAAAGATTAAAAATGTTTTAGAGAAATATTTAATTAAATATGATATTATATAATAAATGTTATATATAAACTATTCTATTATATAACATTTAAAAAACACTTTAGAATTGTTTTACAAAAATTTTTATTTATTTTTATAAATTTCAATAACTTTAATTTTTAATCTTTACCATTACAAATTGTCTTCCACTCACATATATTATATAATTATTGATAAATTAGGCTAAATATTTTTAAATTATTTCATTTCAACATATTTTTAGAAATAAAAAATCGTTTTAATTATTTCACTAATTTCACAATGCATATTACAGTATTATTTTGCTGAAAAATATAATTACTGCAAATTACTTTCATGCAAATTCGTCTAGTTATTTATTAATTTGATACATTATTCACTATTTATACGAATTTGTGAAAAATTCATTTTAATTTTGCCGTAGTATTTAATACCGGTCCACATTACTTTCGTCCGTTTGTCGACAGCTAAAACATTCATCATCTCTCTTCAAATCGTAAAAATAAAAATCACATCTGTTTTTATTACTCAAAATTACATTTCTCCATTTCTTTTTCTAAAAAACATGATTTCGTAGAAAATTAAACACAATTTTTTGCTTGTTCAATACATGTATTTCATTGTGTAAAATACGATTACATTTTTTACAGATTAAGCTTTCGTTTTTTCAATGATTTTTTTTAACAGTTTTTCTAAAATAAAAAACAACTTATATTATACATATAGAATTTTATCGTATAAAATTAGATTATAGCAAAGAGCTATAGAATTAGATTATAACAAAATTTTCCTGTTTTTTCTTTTTTATAAAATTTTATAAAATTTTTTTTATAAAATTTTTTTATAAAATTTCTAATTTTTTAGGAGATTATTATATAACATCTTCTATTTAATAATTTTATAATCTTCAAGCTGCTATAATTTATTATTGAAGACAAACAGCAAATGATAAAATTTCTATTATCCTAACTAAAACATAATATAGAACATATTCGAATAACTCTTCTTTTGTATTTAAGATTATTTATTGTGAAATATATCGCAAATATTAATTAGAAACTTTTAAATCAAAATTTAACAATTTTCTTTAATATTCAATTTTTTTTTAGTCTCAATTTTTTTTAACTGCCAATTAAATGATTTTGTTTATGTTTATTAATTATGTTATTATTAATAATATTACATTATCATGTTTATTAATAATGTTATTAAAAATTTATTCTTTCTCTCTACACTTCGAACTATTTTAAACTCATTACGAAAGCAGAGAATGCATATGACTGGATATAAGAATAGAATTCGAATTATTATTGGATTCCTCTTTTCTTTCTTCTACATTATTTTCGTTACATTTGTTTCATTTATATACTTGTTGCACAATTCTATTATTATTTGACTTAATTTACCTTATCTTTATCAATTATAATATTTTTATATGAACTTGTATATATCAACTTGTATGAACTTATATGAACTTGTATAATATCATGTTTTACGTAAAATATATTTCGTCAACTTCTCTCAAATGATAATTATTGATATTTTTAAATTTTTTAATGTATTTCCAATGTAATTCCAAATTTGATAATGAGTTTATATTTAAAGATATCGTATAGATGATAAATAGTGATTAATAAAAGTAAGAGAAAAAGAAAGAAAGAGAAAGAAGTATACCAATAAAGATTTATATTTGCTTTTAATTAATTATTATTACTAGATGCTAATTATTATTACTAGAAAAGATAAAAATCGAAAATACATATATTATATATTCTCTATAAAATCACTTCGTGTTTAAATTTTTTCTCTCTAATTTCTTTCTTATAAATAATTTAATATATGTATTTACTTATATACATTTAATATAAATATATATAGGATATGGAAACTCATATAATAAAAATCCATTTTTTCCTTTTAATTATAAAAAAATATTCAAATATATAAAATTTTAAATAATATTTTATCATTTTGTTCAGTATCGTAACAATTTAAAACTTGTTTATCATAACGTAACAATAATGACTTTCGAAAATTTTGTCGATATTTCAACCGATTTAAATTTGTTATCAATTATTATGTATCGACGCATTGTTACGTTATCAAACAAGATAAATAAATAGCATTATTATTAAGATTTTTATGATAAACATTTTTAAACTTTTCTGGTAATTATTAAATATATAATTATTATTATTTATAATTATTATTATTATTATTTATAATATATAATTATTAACATAATTATTAAAAAATCGAAAGTGATTTCATAATATATATAATATCACATAATTGAAAATATGTAATACTGCGATTGATAGAGAAACGGATATAAAAGAATACGCGACACTATGAATGGCTTGCAATTCGGCGACTCGAGTAATCCCGGATTATCGGATGTCTTCCAATATCGACCAATACTCTTAGGTAACAGACCGAGATGATTTTTGTATTTCGACGAAATTGCGATAGCTTGGAGTATACACGGTATACGATACGTGAAAAATTGTCAATATTCAATGATGCAATGATAAATGTTATCATATATAATAATATAATAATATAATAATAAATACATGTATATATTACATATCTAAAATTTAATTCGATATTTTTACATTAAATTATTTATAATTCTGATTTAAACATTTTTAATATTCCATTTTGTAAGATATGAAAAGAGTAAATATAAAATTGGTAAATATGCAGAATAACAGAGATATGTGCGATTTCAATGATCTTGAAATGTGTTATCAAGATTGTTTATTCGGAATAATTTTTTCTTATACACATAAAAGATGAATTCTCTTTTAGTTTTCGAAATATTTGCAAAAATATGTTTATCTTTATGTAGATAAAATGATAAACATTTCTTAAGAATTCCTTTTAAATTAAGAATAAATATTTATATATTTATATTGTCAGAAATTTTATATATATAAATCAATTTTTTCAAGTTATTTTATTTATGTATATTTTCATTTATAAGATATTTCTTTTTTTTTGTTATTATCTTTAAAAGTCAAAAATTGAATATTTTTTTATTTACATTTCATTAAATATTTCAATTTATCAAAATTTAATTAAAATTTATATAAATTTTAAATTAACTTTTTGGAATATATCTCGAAAATTAAAATTCATTGTATACTTAATAGGAAAAAATTATTCAGAATGATGTCCTTGACAATATATTTCAAAGTCATTAAAATCAGAGGTGTTAATTCTATTATTCTGCATAATTATCGAATGCTTGAATTACGATTTGTTTTTAATTTATTTTTAATTCTTAAACTTCATCAATGTAAATCGCTATCATTTATTTTATAACTTACTGAAGTGATGAATTTGAGAGAAAAAGAATTTTAAATTTGAATTTTGATCAAAGAACGCGAAAAATTCTTTCAATTATATAATATATATATATTTTTATATTTTTAAAAAATATAAAAAAACATTATTTGTTTCAAAAAATCAAGAAATCTATCTATATTTCTAGATTATTTTCCTTTGTTTTATTTTTATTTTATTATTATTCAAATTCTTTCGATGTTATTTATTAAATTTATACATATGTAAATAGGATGAGATACATAAAACAAGCCACTTGAATATCTTGGTTAATAATTATTAGAAAAGAATGTGCACAATATCGAGAAATACATAATTTTATGTAAATAATTGTTTGATGAATGATTTGTTTCTTTTTTTTTACGTTTTCTAGTAAAGTATTTTTTAAAACATGTTTTAAAACATTATTTTAAAACATGAAGACTATTCAAGATTGAAGGTCAACAAGCAAAAAAAAAAAATTTATTTTATGCGAACGATAAAACTCTATTGTAATTCTTTCGATTGCTAGTAATATCATATGATAATACGAATCATCGAATGCAAACAAACATTCAATTACATTGTCTCATTATTTCTGTACCTGAATATTATTGTTAGCTTGCGATCCATATGCAATTTCTAATTTTCCAAATATTATTCAAATATAAAGAAAGTAAATACGATCTATATTTATCGAATGTCATCAAATTATGAAAGATATATATGTATGTAGAAAAATTTTCTGAAATTATTCTGAAATTATTCTGAAATTTTCTGAAAATATTAGATTCGCAGTCAAACATTATAAAGGATTTTTAAAAAATTATAATACATAAATGAATAAATAAAATTCGTTATATACAATAAACTATTTTCTTTTACAGTTTCAATAACTTTTATTCATATTTGTCATTTTACTTGCTTTAAATTAATTATGCTTTAAATTATGCACATCTCGATATTATGCAAGTTTGATCGGACATATTTTTTTTTATTAATAACAGATATTCAGGCAATTTATTTTACATGCTTCATTATTATAAAAAATATATAAATATCGATGATTTTGTTAGATCAAAATTATTTTCTTTTTTTTTTTTTTTTTTTTTGTTAGAAAATTCGAAAAGTAAAATAAAATAATATTCAAAATAATATTCAAAAAAGTATTTATTTTAGAAAGATATTGAAGTAACTTATAAAATTACTTGAATTTTATTTTTAAATCCCGCACGTTTTCAACGTACAAGGGAATAGAAAATAAATGGCAAGGGAGTGTGACGCGTGTTCAAAATTCAAAGATGATCAGAGGCCTTCGATTCGATTCGGTTCGGTTCGGTTCGATTCGGTTCGATTCGGTTCGATGCAGTTGCATTGTGTTAGCGAGGAACATTTGCGATCGATTCGCAAAACCAACCCGTTATCGGCCGACCCAAAGCTATTTTACTTTGTGATTTCGAAAACCGCAATGTCCTCTTCGATTTTCAACTTTTCGTCCCGTTTTGTTTTCTAAAACAAACACCTGTTTCACCGATCATCACTTTTCTCAATGTCGTATTGCGTCGATTTCGCTTATCAACATTTCACAAACACATATTACCAAAATAATATCCGAACACGAAAACCCAAATTCCTATCAATTAATCTTTGGCATTAGTTTCCGATAAAACCAAATTTACCCGCGAACGAATTAAATCGCGTACCCGTATTCGTTTCATTTGTAAATTTTTTAATTTACCTTTTTGATGAAATTTTTATTTTCTCAGTTTCGTCCTATTCCGTCCTATTTCGCGCTGTTCGCGAAACTAGCTTTTCCGTTGCTCGTGAAATTTTTACAGGAAGCAACGCTATTCGTGGCCAGCCACGTTTTTTTGGTCAAAATTTAATCCTGCATCGCCTCGCGTCGTCCGGAAGATTTACGACAACGAGGGGGCGGGGGAAAAAACTGGCCACTGCTTATAAGGAAATTTTAAAACTCACTCAACCTTCCTCCTTGCCAACTAAATTTACCAACTATTTTTGAAAATGCTATGCCCCGACGCATGTATTCTTCAGGGGTTTTCATCAACAAGCGGGTTTCTTCCTCTATCCCCCCCCTCCCCCCTCCCCCCACAGAGTTGTATTTACCGAGACGGTGCAAGAATGCCAAATAACAAAGTAGATACCGGTTTTGCGCACTCGCACTGTAAATTCTGATCGTGAACGTCCATTGAACGAAAAATATGCAGGAATGGACGATAAGATGGCGATCATTTTTCGTTTTGACATCGCATACGTTTACATTGGAAACCAATTGAATCGAGAAAATTCGATTAGTTGGATGTTGAATGGTGACGTCTTTTTTGTTCATAGAAAAAAAAAAAACATATCCCTCTCAGAGTTTTTCGCAATAGTCGTTGAGATTAATTTGAACTTCTAATTGAGACTAATTGAACTTGAAATTTTTTACTGATAGAATATTTTGTTGATTAAATTCTTGGACTCATATCTATTCGAAAGTCCTTTTAAGTTTTTCTTATTAAAATGCAGTTTACTTTGAAATTATGTATTATTGATTATAATATTGTTAAAGAATACTGTTGTAATGCAATTGAAGTTTATAATAGATATATAATTGAATCGATAATTTATGATATAAAATTATAGAAAATTATGTATTTGCACGCGCGTATTATATTTCTTAACTTTTTTTAACTTGAATAATAACAAACAATCTTCTTTTAAACAGTAATCTTCAATAGTTGTTTCTTGCATAAAATAATTGAGAAGATAATAAAAGAAGTAATTAAAAGTTTTTTTTTATTATACTATATAAATATATAAAGACAGAATACATACATTTTCATAAAATATAAAATATAAAAATTTATTACTTTTCTTTCATAAATTGTCTCCTTGTCCAACTTTTTTTTCATAGATATTTTTCAACGACACATATGAGAATATTCTGTATAACATTGTCTATTTGCGATTAAATTATGATATTGTTGAATATTGACATATCGATTATCGATTACAAATAAATAACGTTCTCAGACAGTTAGAGATTTTTTTCATTTGTTTTGTCATTTGATTAAAAATAAATATCAGTTGATTATTTTTTTTTTTTTTTTTTTTTTTTACTATGCATTTTTGATGTCCCTAGATTACACGTAATCGGTACAGTAGCGTAGAAAACAAGCATTATATCGATCGATTATCGATTGACATTCATTTTTAATCGGACGATGAAAACCGGCTGGCGAAAACCGGATAATGTGAGAAGGCCCTTAAAATTCAAACATAATAGGTTGCGGTCGTGATGCAGACTAGTCGAGTGATTAAGAAAACAAACCATTTAAAACAAATGCGGTAGCGCATTTGTACGGCAACTGAGAGGGTTGACTAGGTTAACTAATCAGCTACAATGCAATCGTGACTTGTTGGTTATATTTTTATCCTTACTCTCGAACCTAGTATCGATTTGTATAAAATATTCGCAGAGAAGAATTCGCATATTTTCAAAAAATATTTGGAATAAGTTGAAAAAAAAAATCTATAAAAAATCTCTTCGTTTTAGCAAATATTGACATATGTATACATTTACATTAAACTCGCGCGATTTTCATGATATGTTACAGAATTGGTCGACCGTGACTACTTTCGAGATTCGAGCGCCTTGCGCCAAGGATCGAAACATGGAATGGATCCAAACTTCTGCTGTTTTATTTTTTTCTTTTCTATATTCAATATTCAGATAGATTCTTTTGTATTTTCCAGATGAACAAGAAACTTTGCAAAAAAAAAAAAAACTCCCTTTATTTCACGTATAAAATTGAAAATTCTTATTTTTCAATATATTTCTTTGGTCTCTCTTCTCTCTTCTTTGGTAAAAAGAATATTCTCTTGTAAATTCCTAATGTGTAACGCAGATGGAATTTCGTATGAACTTTGTCATATATGTGCATGTGAATACATATTCATATTAACAGACGATTACTTATTTATTAGATACGTTGTTGTAAAAAGAAACAGAAATGTAATAAAGTATATCTATATTTACTGACAAAAGTTAAGAAACAAATTAATCGTTTGCGAATTTATTTATATTTCATGCTATAAAATGAAAATGATTGGAACTAAAACAACATAAAATAATGATTCAAACATCAATAAATAATACATTTTTTTTTCAATATATTTGCATAAAGATTAGGTAAAAATAGAAAATATAAAGAAATTTGTGAATGATTAGATTTTTAATTTTTGTCGATAAATATACGAAGGAAAATTAATATTTTAAATTGTTGCAATTTTGTAAAAAAAAAAAATCATATAATCTGATTTAACTTTTAAAGCGTGAAATATTTATTTTCACAGTTTATGTTTTCATTGTATAAAATATAAGAAATAACCAAATAGAAAAATAAAGATATTAAAAAATTTGAAAAATTCAATTAGCTATAAAAAAATTTTTGTCACTAAATTTACAATAGATTTGAAGATTAAAGTCTTTTCTTTATAATAATCTTTTGAAATTTGTTGTACAATTTTTTTCATCAATTTATTTTCACCATTTTATTGAATTTTAAATATAATCGAAAATGACGAAAATTTAATTTAGATTTTTGAATTTTTGTCATTTAATTTTAATATTAAAAATTTAATAACTAGCAAAAAAAATTGTACAGCAATTTTTAAGAAATATTATAAAGAGTTCAATCTTCAAATCTATTCTAGATTCAATAACAAAAAAATATTTTCCATACTTTCATTGATTAAATTTTTCAAATTTTTTGAAAAGAAAAATAAATGCAAAATAAAAATACTTCAATATGAAAATTACTAAATAATGATAGTATGTTTTGAATTAATTATGGAAATAAGTATAATTTACGCTTTTGTATAAATCCTTTCCTCTAATTGATGAATAATAACATTTTTACATAATAATGAATTAATGAAATATTCATATTCATAACTTTTTTTAATATAATTATTATTAATAATATATACTAAATATAACTATTTTTGTAGACACTTGAATTGCTTCGACAATAATAGGAACGCGATGTACAGAAAAGGTTGTAAATTTAGAAATGCTCATATAGCATATACTATAATACTGTACTTAGACATATATGTACTTGGCCGGAACGAAGTGAAGTTATGCTCATAAAGCTAGGTGTCCACTTGAGAAAAAAATCATTGGCTTCGAGAGTATTTCTCACAAGTAGACATTGAATTGTTTGAGAATATTGTTCAGTATACGACTTCATTGCGCCCTTAATGATAAAATAATAAAAAGTAGGCATTTTAATTTAGAGTTGAAGACATATTAAAAAGGGTAAAAATATATTTTTAAGATAAGCATAAATGAATCATTCTAGAAAATTTTGCCAGATATTATTAATATATAATATAAATTTATATTCTACATCAATCATAGAAAATAATATTTCCTTATATTCTATTATAGTATTATATTATAGTTTTCTATAATTGTAAGAATAGATTATTTTATATTACAATATGTTTCTATGTCATTCAAAAAATGAAAAAAATTCTATCAACAAGAGTGGATTAAATGGTACGCAAATTTGTTGGCCATCTCAACTAAATAATTTTTTTCTAATAAATAAAGATATTATTCATTAATATTTTAATATCGGCTATGTTCTTTGAATTGTTATCAATTGATATTATGTAAATAATTTAGATCTGAGATTTAATGTCGATTTTTTTAATTGAATTTTATCTTTTACAAAAATAAATTCATTAAAAGTAAAAGTTCTTATTCTTAGTGTAATATTCTTAATGTAATAACCAACTAAATGAATAATTAAAGGAAAGATTACAGTTAAAAAATTCCAATTTTAAGAAAACATAAAAAATAACTGAAAAATGCAATTGTTCTTTTCACTATTGAATAATGTTAAATTTATTATATTTAAGATTTTATGCTTTATATTTAATATACTGCAATAAATTTTTTATATCAAATCAACTTTATAGATTAACTTGTTATCAGATTATATGATAAGTTATTACTGAGAAATAAAAATAGTCTTTTAATATTTAATAATAAAATATTTTATTTTTTAATGAAATAAAACACAATTTTATTAATAATATTCATTTAAGTTTTAGATCATCAAAAACATATTATTTTTAAAAGATCAAGTATAATAATCATGAACATTATCTTTAATATAAAAATAACGATCTATTGATTAACTTTATATTTATTAATAATAATTCAATAATTTCTTAATAATCTACTAAAAATCTAATAATAATAATAACTTAATAATAATTTAATAATTACGTAAATCATTAATAAAATAAAATAAAAGATATAAAGTGTAAAAAAATAAAGTGAAAAAGCAAAGTTTAGAATTTCTAATTATTAAAACGACAGAAAGAATTTATATATTTGCAATGGAGGCAAATTGTTGTGGTAACATTATACATCGAGTCACGGTAACAATTAGTTGTAGGCATATATAATTTGAATATTTTTCTTATTATATTAACTTATTATAATATATATATTTTTTTACAATATATTTTTAAATATTATCTGATTCAGAAATATAAAAAAAAATCAACATTATTAGCGTTGTCAAATAATCAAAATAATCAAAATAATAATCGAAAAATATTTAGTTATTTAATTAAGTAGAAAAAAAATAATTGTTCAAAAAATTCATAGAGTTCATCAGCAAAATTCAATGTTTAAATTTTCTTTCAAATAGTATCCTTTTCAAAATAGTCCTCTTTCAAATGAAATATACATCAGTATTTATATCAGGCATTTTCATTGTTCAAAGCAGTGAAAATCTTTTTGTAAAATTTTATTTAAGAGTTTTCATTTTGTGTCTTAATGTTGTATGATTTTAATGTTGTATGATTTAAATGTTTCTTTCATTTGTATAAAAAATAATAGCCGTTGATTACTAATATAATAATTAATAATAACATTTTATTTCAAATTTTCTTATACTTATGAATAAGAATATATTCATATAAAAAATTTTTTCTACTTCATATATCGGATTATTTCAGTTGAAAATTGAAAAAATTTTTTCAGTATAATATTATATCTTTTAAATTAGAGATGACCAACTATCTAAATATTCAAATAAATTATTAATTTTTTCAAATTGATAATTACGTTTAAATATAAATTATCTACATGAAAACATTATTTTTTAGAACGAAAATTAGAAAAACAATACATCAATCAACAAAACAAAACGAAGACATGAATATTTACGAATAAAATTATACAGCAGCGTTGAAACAATTCGACAAAGAATTTGATGAATATGAAAAATTTGAATAATGGCATTGGAATTAAAATTATTAAAATTAGATTTTATCAAAGCAAAAAGTGAAATAAGGAAAATAATTATCCCTATTGTGAAGAATGTACAATAATTTTTCAATCCATATCATCTTTTAACGTCAATCAACTTCACTTTCTATTATTGGTTAAATTAATCTGTTTAAAGTTTGTAATGTTCAAGGATGATTTTGAATACTTGAAGTTGTAATCGATTCGAATCGAATTTCGGAAATATAATTTTCAAATATTCGAAACTAAAGTTGGATCTAGATTTCAAAAGTTTATAATTACATATATATGATTGTTTTTTAATTAAATTTTGTATCTTAACTTTTAAATTCGATTTGCACATTTTTTAAAATAATAAAAAATAAAAATTCATAAGAAAAGAAAATATTTCATAATATTATTTATGAAATAATATTATTTTACTTTAAATTTGAATGAAGGAAATACAATTGTTCTATTTTTATTTGATATTAATTTCGTGATTGTAACTATATTATCAACAAACAATTATTCGTAGAATAGTAAAGTATTGTTTATACAATAGTTAAGTATTATTAAAAATGTGAGAAATTGTTTACAATTTGCATCTATTATATTTTTCGAAAAAAAATGTCTTTTAAAAGGAAATCTATCTAAATTTATTTATGCAAAAATGAAAGATTTTTTATTTTTTCCCCAACTTTTGAAAAGAATGGTATGTGGTATGTATATGTTGGCATGTTTTGGTTCGTAGATAATGGTTTGTTTACTATTCAATATATATTATTTTATTATACTTATTATATTTATTAAATTATTATTTATTCAAAAATTCTCTAAAAATTCTCTGAAAAATGCACATAAATAATGATATTTATAAATATTGTTTATATTTATAATATATTCCAATAATCTTAAATATATTGTACAGTATAAATATATATAGTATAAATTATTCAAATCAAAATGTTATGTCGCATGTTAGTGTAGATGATATTGCAGGTAGTGAGATTATAGTACAAGAATAATCTACATAATGTAATAATTTAATTCATATAGAGAGTTCATACAGAGAATTTTAAATACAGACGAGTCAAATTTCTTAGTCAATTTATTATACTATATATATTTATATATGTATACTATAGTATATATATAATATTTATTTATAAATTTAAAAAATGGAAAAATAAAAAAAATAGAGCAATTAATTATAATATAAAAGAAAAGAAATGTTTGTGAAATATTATAAAACATGAAAATTATAGTGACAAAAAAAATATTAAATTTTAAATAAAAATGTAGAAAAATTTTCTGCGTTGAATCATTTTTTTTCTGTATATAAATTGAAAATAATAAATAATAAAAATCTTAGCAATTATTGTTAATAATATATATATATAAATATAAACATGATTTAATGAATTTTCAAATACTCTATAATAGAATCGAAAACAATGTAAATATGAAATTATAAATGTGAAGGAACAAGAGTTGAAAGAATGATATATGTATAATCAATTTAGAAAATAATATTACTATTAATGAAATTAAAAAAATTCAATGAAGAAATAAAACAAAAGATAGATTATTGACAATGATGATAAGATTTTAAATATTGCAATAAAAATTATGAATCAAATCAAAAGACGAATAGTCAATAACAATTTCAATGAATACATTGTATCGCTTTAAAGCTACGAAGTTTAAAATTTGAAAATAATAAAAGAAGATTCAAGAATAAAATCAGAAAAACAATTGCTTGCATTGATTATAAATGATTATATATGTATACATGTTACAATAATTGCTAAAATTTTTATTATTTTCAATTTACAGAGATTACAGAAAAAAAAATGATAATATTTCATTAAATAGAAATATCTCATGAGTATCATTATGAATATCTTTTATGAAACGCCTCTTATATTCTTCTTGATAAATTTTACAGCACATTCTACTACTACTTCTACTTGTAATTATTTATAATTTTAATTAATATTTGTTTTATCATAAATTTTGTTTTTTTTTCAAATTTTATTATTTACATATAAATAAATATTACATTTTTAATGCTATATTTAGGATGCATACTTTCATCCGTAAATATTTATTCTAGAAACTTTCATAAATAGCGAGAGCTACTTCTGATATAATTCTATCTGTTATATATATTGGTGAAATGAAACAAATATTATTAGAGTATACTACTATATGAATTATTATTATTATATTAATAATACTAATATTAATATATATATTATATATTAATAAATAATAATTTCAGACATAATTTAGATGTATTATATTACTATCATAAGCGGATGATAAACATTTGTTAATAAATATTTAAATATAAAATATTAATGCCAAAAGATAATGATGCTACAAAATCATAATATTATCATTATTCGCTTATTATTATTGCTTCTCAAAATTTCGTATTTTGTTTTGCAATTTGTAGTTCAAAACTCATTAAATGTTCAACTTATATCATATGATTTTTTTTTAAATTATTATGAATCTTCTGTATTTAATTCTGTATTTAATTCGTATAAATGTATAAAATAGATCCATCTTGTTACATTTTATCCATCGTTTAATCTAACATTTTCTTTTATTTAAACGTTTCTTTTTCCTTATTAAATACATTACAACGATACGAACAAACTTCTGCTCGACTCATTCTGTTTACGAGCATTCTTACAACTAATCAAATTGAATAAAATTTGTCAGAGAGTTGAATAGATACATGAAAGTCAAATGGATACATTCCTGAGTATGCTTTCTCATAGTTGACTCTCACATCGTTCGAGAGCAGAAAATTTTCGAAGTACCCTCAAGTGGACACACAACTTGAAAATACTCTCGGGAGCAACTATCAAAAGAAACTCTCAGATGGACATGTAAGTACCTTAAGTTACATTCGTAACAAACTCGAGAGTCTATCGAGAAGATTAGAAGAAAGATTATCTCACAAGATTTTTTCTCACAAGATTTATTTTGATCTCTCTCTTTTTCACACTATCCCCATAGATAGAAGAAGTGTAAATCTTACTTATCGGACGCATGGTGACGCATATTTATTTAACAACAATGATCAATATTTAACAAATTGATCGCATTTACATCGTTTTTGAAAGAGATTTTAATATTTATTCCAGACGCTTGAAAATTATTTATAAAAAAAAAACATTGTTATTTATTAATATAATTAATACTCTGATACTCAATTATACAATTTTATGAAATTTAAAAGTGTTGAACATTGTAAGAGTAAAAAAATTTTACAGAATCAATCGAACTAAAACTCAAAGTAAAATTGAGTGAAGCGATAATTCTTCTTATTGTGTTGTATAACAGCACTACGCAGAAAATCGAGAGAGAAAGAAAGAGAAATAGAAAGAAAGAGAGAGAGAGAGAAAGAGAGAGAGAGAGCAACCACGGAATTTCCAATCGAGCGAAGGCGATGGTAACGGAGCGAGAAACTACACAAAGGCAGCCGAAGTACTTGAAAATAGTTTAGCAAGATAAGTTTGATGGTAAGGTGAACCTTATCGATGTCTTCTATCTCGCTTTTCCAACATCGTATTGTTCCCTTGCTCGATATTGCTGCTATTAATAGTCGATTTTCATAAATATTAAGATATGTAAATTATAATTTAGCTATTGCATTGTTTATTCCTTTGCCAGTTGATTTTCCGATTCAATGATATTTGTCAAATAAAAAAAAAGAAAAAAAAATTAAATAAAATGAAGAAATCATCGGATACAAGATAAGGATTTAATCATTCTTAGAATATTCTTAGAATATTTATGAGAAATCAGTATTTATGATTATACAAAGTTATGTTGAAATCGATCGATAAGGTTTAATTAGAGAAATGATTTTGAGTAATTTTTTCCTTTGCAAAAACTTTCGTTTCGCCTTTGTTAACGAATTATCAATATATTATTATTATTATTGAGCAGATCGCAGCAAAAATCGAAAGTGATTTCCGATGGATAATATATTAATTTTCGATAAATACAAAAAATGATTTTGAAGTAACAAAAAATACAACAAAATTGAAAATGTTGTTTATATTAAAGACACTTATAGAATATTTTATGCAAAACAGAACTCAGAAAAAGTTTTTTTAATTTTTTTTTGTACACATTAACCTCCATAAAACAAGAAACCACCATACATTGCATCTCAAATGTATTAACGAAAAACACTGGCCAATCACGGAGCGCCATATATACCATTGACGAATCGTTGGCTTCGATATATATTGTTTGTCCAAATTCGACGACTGGCTACTGATATCCAACATTATCGACGTGACAATCTTTGTGATTGATCGTTAATAATTCTTTAAACCGAAAAATTCTCGCAAACTTGCTCGAAATCATTTCACAAAATCGCTATTTAAGCCTCGTCGGTCAATCCTTCCGGAATATCTTGTAAGCGCACGAGTTTTGTAAAAAAAAAAGAAAACAGGAGGAATGAGGTAAGAGTGCGCCGACCAAGAAGAATTTGAAATATTCACGTCCGGCGCGCTCCGGTTCTTTGAGATAAGAACGTTTACTCGCGAAACACTTACACGACATCAGTAAACAAAGTGTTGTTGCTTAAAAATGTGAAACGCTGACGTGATTCGCCGCAAAAAACCTTCCGGCGATCCCTGCCCCGGAATTGCAAACACGCGTTAACCGAAGAAGCGATCGCCGTCGATAATCGAGAAACCGAAATGAATGAATTTCGGAGCAGACAGAAGTGCAAGCGATACACAAGTTTCCTTCCGAAACCGGGTGCTTTTAACATGAGACAGACGAACGTTTCTTGGAGAACTGAAATCGCTCAGGCTAAAGCAAACATTGGAAACCCGATGAATCACTAGATGCCGCGCCATGCCGCGACTAGTAGGTATCGTGATAGGGAAGGATAGCCTCGTCTGGATACGGAAAACGGAGCACCGAGCCCAGTGTCGGGTCATAGGAGGATCAGGTCGAATGGATGCTCTTAGTGATTACATTTGCAAGTCAAACGAGCTAGTCGACAAGATGGTACCTATACTTCTATACATACAAAGGACAGGTATCAGAAAAGGGTCAAAGGACCAGGACTAGGGGCCAGAATGGGGTAAAAAAGGGAAAAAAAAAAAAAAAGAAGGAAAAAAGAAGGACGAAAAAAGGGGATATCGGTCGAACGAACTTGCCTTGCCTTGAAAAGCGCCTGAAACGAGCCTAATGGGAAAGGAGGGGTAGGTAAATCGGGGGTAGGTTGGGAAGGAACAAAGGGGAGAGAGAAGAAGCTTCATTTTGCGAGAGGGTAAAATTGGGTATGGAAAGCGAAGCGAATCGTCGAAGAGAGAATGTGTCATTCTTCTCCCTTCTTCCCTTCCCTCTTTTCCTCTCCTCTATTAAAATTCGCGAAAAAGAAAAAAAAAAAAAAGAAAAAAATTTGTAGAAAAGTAGAGATGGACGAATAAGGGGGGAGGGGGAGGATCCAATAGGAAGGAGCGCGGATTGAAGTAAAAAGATGGAAAACGATAGAGAATATGGGAGGAGGAGACAGGAGAAGAAGGAGAGAGAGAGAGAGAGAGAAAGAGAATGATAAAGAAAGAAAGCCGAGAAGACTGGCGAAATGACTTGGTAGGTTTATCCCGGACTAGCTTCATTTTCAGCTCTCGTCTGAATATAAAAGACAATTTAATTATAGAAGGATTTTCAAAGGCAAGTCGGCTCTTCGTTCCTTCACGCTCCTCGTTTCTCTATGCTTCGTTTTATCCTTTTATCTGTCAACTCTCGGTATCTCGTATCTAAAATGGAGAAACGAAACACAATAAACGGGATTAAAAGTTGAAAAAAAAAAGAAGAAAAAAAATATATATTACAGGATCACAAAGCCTATAAACATATCCTCTCACAGTTGTATATATTGCGCTTTACTTATAAGAGAAAACGATTATCTGTGTCGTACGACTTGGTTCGAGATTCAGTTCGTTTTAATCCAAAAAATATATGAGTGAATTACGAGGCGGCTATATATTTCCAGTTTCTATCTTTTTCTCATTCCCAAGGAAACATGACCTGTTTCGTATGGCAATATAAGCAAACGGATGAAAGTTGAAATCAAATAAGGAATACGAAACCTTCTGAGAAAATTGCATTCGCTCGATATAGTGCGTGGTTTGCGAGAATGCGGGAAAATGTATATTATTCCGTATTATTCCACTTGATAATTTATTCCGCAAAAAGTGTCGCCGATAAAATTTCATCTAGGAAAATTACAATGTTGTAAAAGGAAGAATTTGAATATTCAATTAAAAGTGACGCGTATGATTAATAATATTGTCAATATACATAAATATCCATAAGTATTAATGTAAGTATTATCGATCGTGCAATCGTCTCAAAAAAAATTGAAGAGTATCATAGTAAAATTTTATAATTAATGCTAGATTAATTAGCATCAATTAGCTATATCTCTGATAATATAATATTAAATTCTTTTTAAATTTGCATAGGATAAAGAAGATAAAATAATCCTCATCAATTCTCTTTCGACACGTTCCAATCGCTCATGCATAAAGAAATCGATTAATTGTTACGGGAAGTCTATGTATCGTGTAAACTTTAGAGTATTATACCTATCAATTTTTGTGATCAAAAGATATATGAGTTTCATTATTATGTCTTTTGATAAATATTCTTTTTAATCACTTTTGTATTTTGTGTATAATATTGGTTTTTAATAGATGTTAGAATAAATCCTGCACAATAAGTTGCACAATCAAAATGAATGAATTTCTTTTATAATGGTTGTATTTACAAAAAAATATATTTTCAGGTGTCGAATATTCAAACTATGATATGGCAAATATTTGTTAAAAGAAGAAACGGAATAAGACGTTACTATGGAAATATCTAATGTTCCTGATGAAATAGCATTAAATGTACCTCTATAAATTCTATCGTTTACATTTATAAAAATAATCTAAACTTGTTTCCGTTACCGGATTCCAGGAAGAAGCAAACAGAAACGAGGATAAGAAAAATAAAATTCTCGTGTTTTCAAATTCGTATATTTCAATAATTGAAGATAAAAAAAAAAAAATAAAAAAAGGATTAAAGAAAAAAAGAAAAACTTAAGAAATAAGTTCACAGAAAACAAGAATATTAAGGAAAAAAGCTACGATATTAACGAAAGCAAAGAAAACAAGAAGAAGATTGTCTGCATAGTTTATTTGGAAAACAATGAAGAGAATTGAATATAATGTTTAAGTTTGAGCAAAAATAGGTACACGAGGCTTGCATTGATATTCTCCACTGTTCCGGTATTTTCAATTCCGATATATTATAAATTATATTCAAACTTATAACTTAAGAGTTTTCCGCTATGTCCAACATTAAATACTATTTTTTGATCCTTAAAAATTTTATATTAAAGTTAATTTAAGATAACTAACTTCGTTAATTTTGATTTTATTGCTTTATTTTAATGATTAATATTGTTAATTTATAAATGAGACAAGATAAAAGGAATAAAATATTACATTTTTTTATTATTCATTTGAGAAAGATTTTAAATCATTAAAGAAACTTTTTTTAATATATAAAAATATTTTAATTAAAAAAATAAGAAATATGTCAGTAAATAAAGAATATAATAAAAAAAGAATAAATATAGAGTAAAAAGAATATGTCGGCAAGGTATCGAAAAAAGTTTCATTAATCGTTCAAGAAATAAAGTAAAATTAAATACAATAGAGTTAAAATCTAATATATAATTTGCAAAACGATTATATGCACTGATGCACTATAGGAAAAGCATTTTGAATTTATGCCTCTATAATTCATTCACAATTTGACCTCTTTTTCTCTTTGAATTGTTCATAATCCGCGCGTGTTTTTCTTTTCCAACGAAAGCATCGCATATACGAGGTAAGTGATACGAATATTGCGTCAATCTCTCGTCGATTCATTTTATTCGATTAACATTGAAACGCGTTTGTTTCAAATGCGACAAACGAAATTCAAACCGAATGTATTCATACGTATTGCTTCTAAAGATATTTTCAGATTTTTCGACCGTATTTCTTAGAATAATAAAAAATTGTAAGAATTTCAAAATTGTTTTCGTTCTTGTATATCTTAAAATTTATAAATTTTATTTATTTATCTTCCATCTTCTAATTTTCTAGTTAGAAGGTGTTTCACATTTTTATAAACATTCTGTATATATAATTATGCATTTACAAAATGATAATTTTTTCGTTCATTATATTGAACTCGTTACAAAAAGATGTAATAATAATGATAAGTAATGAAAATCTATCTGGGTGGATCCACTTTTTAGAAATGATGCTGCTGTTATATGATTATTATTAAAAAAAATTTTTAATTGTGTATAAATATTGCTAAATTTAAAATATTTTAAATTATTATTATTAATTTTAACTCGAAAAATCTATTCAATGATATCTTAATTGTTATATAAATAATTTAAACAATACCTATAATAGAAGAAATTTTGAGTATAATTTTTTTCCAAATTTACACAAAACAAATTAGAAAATTTTTCTATAAGTATAAAAGTATTATTGAAATATAATAAAATCAGTTGATTTCATAGAAACAGATACGAAATAGTAACGATTAGCTGTCATCATAGAGCAGCGCGCAACTATTTATCTAAGTTGGAGAGCCATGCTAACTTTTTCAATTCATTACTCCGTAAATTAAAATAATATCAAAACGATATATTTTATAGAAAAAAACATGGAAAAATATGAAAGCATTTTTCTCGATTTTTTTTAAAATTTATTCTCAAATTAAAAATTAAAAAAAAAGTTTATTTATAATTTTTGATATTAAAAAAATAATCTTTCCAAAAAAAAAATATATATTTAAAAAAGCTATTTCTTTCGAATTAAAAAATCCGATGAATAGTTTTGGAAATAAAAATTCAAACGAATGATCATTTCATCATGAAAATTCAAAAATCTATAACCTTTTTAAACAAATACGACACCAGCAAAATGATAATTTAATTTATAAATTAACATTGTATTTTTAATTTAAACGAAATCCAAGGCAATATAATTAGGATAATCTAATACTTACATATAATAGCAATGGAATCCTTAATAATTTCATACCTTGTTGATGAAGCATGTCGACAAGCGAATCGACAGAAGCTCGAAAACTTAATTACGATTCCCATTAACGGAATGAGGATTCTATATCATACGAAATAACGTTTGAATCAACCGCTGCTATTCGATGTTTGAAATTCAAAATTTTATTACATCAAAGATACACGTTACACGTTCGTAGACGATTTCCTTTAAATAGAATTTGCTTAAATTCAGCAGTTGAACTTCGACTCGAGACAAATGTCTTCGGAACGATCTATAGTTAAAAGCTTGGGCAATAACGTGTATCCATTTAGTCGAACGATGCAACAGATGATAAATTAATAATAAATAATCGACATGGTTGCGTGGAAATCATGAATTCATATAAACTGCGTTGAAGCAATTCCTTCTACTCTGGTAGGTTCGTGACATTCCCATTGTACATATAATAATTGTTATAATTAACAAATAACAGGTATGCACGACACCGTGCATCGTTAAAGCGCTATTTACTTTGCAAATCGCGCCGAACAAGTGATGTTCGTACCAGTTTTGTATAGCCGTTTCGTATTTTCACGATGCATATTACAAAAGGATTAAAGTTACCGACCTGTTCTATTTGAATTCAACATCGTGTACTATCATTTTTCACCCGTTCTCAACGCAAAGATAATAAAGAACGTTCTTTATTATTGCCTGGTTCATAAAATAATAACAATTACTATTATTATTTATTAAATAAACGGGTGTAGTTTATATGTAAGAATATAATACAAAGGATGCTAGAATATTTCAAACAGAAACAAAAAGTGGAATAACGATTAATTTCAATTAAAATTATTATTAAATTTTAATTATTAAATTATATAATTGATCTAAAAGATTTATCCCTAATCAAAGAATTAATTTAAAAAAAGATTTAATTTAATTAAATGTTTTGTAATAAGTTATATATTTTAATATATTATATATACTTTCATGCCCAAGCAACGTTCCCAAACTTATAAATTTAATAAGAATGTTTGGAATTTACTTAAAACACTTGTATATACATTAGCTAGATTTATCAAAATCATTCAAAAATAAATGTATAAAATGTATAAAATAATGTATATATGAAAGGATATATATTGTAATTAAAACAAAATATATAATTAGAAATACTTTAATAATTAATAAAATTATCGTTTAAATAATCGTTTAAATAATAAGAATAAATAAAAGTTTCGAAGAATAAGAGAATTTCATAACGTGATACTTGGCAATATGAAGGTTCATGTAGTTTTTATAGTACTATTCATAAAGAATAGCAGTTTTCATAGCATCATTTCTAAGATCAGTTTATATCATGTTGTAGGAGAGCATCATAATAGAAAAGTATCGTATTGTCTTAAATAAATTTCCAATTGTTATAATTTTTTTATCTAATAGCAGAATTAAAGAATCAAAGACTGGTGTTAATGTATTATAATTTTTGAATAAAGTGATCAATTATATATCTTTATCTTAAAAATAAATCATTTTTAAGAATTTAAATATATTGTGACATTATATTATATTAATCAAGGGAATTACATTTTAATATTTTATTTATTATTATATTATATGAATATAATTTTTATTAACACTTTTTTATTAAAATTCTTCATGTTATGTGATTGCGTCATGCGAAAATAAATATAAAAAATTATCATTAGATCGATGATATTCTTATAATCGTTCAAGCAAAATTTTTAAATTTAAAAACAATTTTCATATCTTCAATGAAAATTTATCTCTATTATTAAATTAATGATTACAATTAACAAAATTAACAAAAATTAGAAAAAATAGCTCGAGATGTTAATATTTTATGACAATATTTTGGAATTTATTCGTCTCGAGCGAAATCTTATAGATCGTAGAGCATCAAGAAATATATTTAGCCATATCTAACGTGAAGAGCTTATAAAGTAAAATGTTAATAAAAATTATTTCCATAAAATTCAATAAAAAATAAAAACATACACAATAATACCATCATTAAATTTTTTTGATAAATTTAAAAAAATTCCTACAAATAATTTATTTCTCCGCCAATTGAAGATACGTAACCCTTTAAGAAGCTCTTATAACGAAAGAAGAGCTATGAATATCATACCCAGAGTCGTAGATAAATTAATTTCCATAATAAATGAACGCAACATCGAAACAACGAGTATTATTAGATATCTGTCGCGGACTAAAGATATCTTATACCGGTGAAGTCCGAAACAGAGGAAACGGAAGCAAAGAAGCCGAGAGAGAGAGAGAGAGAGAGAGAAAGAGATATTAGATCCAGGATGTAGAATGGTCGTGGTGTCATTTACATATAAATTGCCCGCCTAAAATCATACTCGCGTTTAATTTTCCGCTTCCAAGCAGACTATGCACCATACCCCTGTCGCGTCCTACCACTTTTAAATTGCCGTAACATATCTCTCTGGTCTGATCGCGTTTAAATCACGCTCAACCATATTCGTCTCGCACGGTACCCAGGCAAAAATATACCGTGCCTATACATAAAGAGACGAGTTTAAATTTTGATAAGATAAGAAACGTTTGATACGCTGAATTTCTGAAGATTAAGTAAGATTAAATCCAAGGGAATTGGGAGGAGGGATAGTCGAATAATTTCACGAGGAGATCCCCTTTCTTTTTTTGTTCGCCCTTCGAACTCGTTGCGTCGTCCCTTGTCTGCTGTTCTATTTAGGTGAACGGCAATTTCGACTACCCTTCAATATCTACCTAATCTTGTCTGCGCTGCGTATCGTGCGTCGAAAAAGAGAGTGTAGGCAGAGAGAGAGAGAGAGAGAGAGAGAGAGAGAGAGAGAGAGGGAATTTGCCATGATTTTCGTTTTTTTTTTTTTTCGTTTCCTTTCGTTAAAATTATATATTCATATTCAGGGGAGTAAACGATCATTTCTCGAGCCACGTGCTCGAAATCTATTTTCATTGCGATACGATCGATATGAACAGGAACAGTACACAGGGGAATGTGATGGCAAGAATGGGGGGAAACAATGAACAAGGGAAAAAACGAGGCGGGAAATTAATCGATAACAAAGACATTACGTGTGAAAGAAGCAGGATCGCGAGTGCGAACCATGTGCAAAATTACACAGAGAACAAGCAGCGGACGATAGGTAGATGAATCCTTCCAGAATATGACGGAATAATCAAGCTTCAGTCTCGTGCGTTCATAGAAATTGCGAGTGTTGTGCTTGTATATTTCATATTTTACGATGTATACGCAAGTCCATCGTGAAAGCAAATAGAAGGGAGAGAAGAGGAGACAGAGGGACTATACTGTCAAGTAGATGGAGAAGGAAAAAGCTGAAACTTCCTGCGAAGCGTTCTGCTGAAGGTAAACTCAACACGGTGCATTAACCGGATATTTGCGTCTAGTACATAAATCGTATAACATAGAAATGTATGAGAAATTTGAATCACAATTGCAGTTATCTTTATTGTCCATACTTTTTCCCCTCAAATTTGAATCGATTGGTCGCACATTTGACGTACATCGCGCGTGGTTCGTGACAACAAGAGATCACAATAAATAAGATATTAATGATATATGTATAAATATTTTTATTATTTGTTTTATTATTTTTTGAATTTTTGTTAAAATATTTTTATTTATTTCGTTTCTATGTACCCAAATTTTTTTATGGAAAATATTTTTTTTACAAATAAAACTTTTTTTAAAAACCTCATATAATAAAAAGAAATTATGAACAAATAATTATACTTAAATTAATAATATTTAATATTTGGAGATAGAACAATAATTACTTTATTAAAAAACGAAAAGTTAGTTATTTTGTGTCAATTATTATTTTCTTTTATTGAATATTAAATATTATTCCATATATTATATTCATACCATCCATTATTTATTATCATAAAATAAGGTTATGCTTTTATGTTAAAAAGATTTAAAAAGATTTAAAAAGGTGCAAGATAATTGATGCATCACGAAAAATTTAATCAATTTTTACGCGACACAATAATTGCTGGATTGTTTAAAAAAAAATAATTTATTTCAAAAATTAATTATTTTTCTAAACATTGTTATGCATCTTATAATTTCGTTTAATAAAAAACAAAAATTATTTTATTTCTTATTTTATTTACATTTGTTTCAAACATTACAAATTTGAAACAATTCAAATATTGAAATTATTTTTTGGAATTAAAAAAAAATTAATATCTTACACTAAAAATAAATTAATAATTTCCATTTATTTAAAAAATTGATTATATCAGTTTAAAAGGAGATATTATACTTTAAAATCCAGAATAATTCCATTATTTTTTAGAAAAAAAAATCATAATATTTTCTTTTTTAGATTTTTATTAGGTTTTAAATAAGTTAGTAATTCAAATAATTTAGAATTATACGTTAATTATAATTTGTAACAAATGAAAATATTTATTTTCATATTCAATAAAAAATGTTGATATTACAATTGATCGATCTCGCTTGAATGAAACTGACTTTGAAAAATAATAAAAAGTATAATTTATAAGAAATATAAATTAATTAATATATTTTTCCTTTTTCACATAAATCGCAAATATTCTCATATTTGGAGTATTCGTCATTAGCTGTACATTCATTGTACCATTTTAAATATTCCATTATACTTTTTAAAAAATCGACATTTCATTTAAACCTTTTTTTTATACATTTAATATTTTTACATATTTTTTTTATATATTCAATATTTTTATATATTTTTTTTAATATATTTCGTAGATATATAGATTTTAATATATCGTAGATATTTTTATTCTAATTTATAACAATATCGTCATGATTATCATTATATTTAATTACTGTGATCAAAATATTCGAATTAATATTTTAATCGACTAGAATCACGAGTATAATCATTTTCTTAATATAAAGTAATATTATCGATATTATATTATACTTTTATGTATATTATGTCTCTCAATATCGAAATAATATAAATAAATTCAACTATCTTTTAATTATTATCAATATTATAATTCAATCTAAAAACTTTCAAAATGGTTTTAATTCTAGCGTTAATTATATAAATAATTAAACATGATTTTGCAAAATCAAATTGATTCATTTATTTTCATTTATTTTATTATTATTTCATTATCTAAACGAAATGTCTTTTTCTTTTTCTCTCTTTTTCTTCGATATAGATCGATTAACATATTAATTAGTTTATAAAATATTAGTAACCAAATCTTTTTCGAACTATCCCTATATGATTTATGTTATCACGTAAAAAAATAAGAAGCATAATAATCGATAAAAATATATTCTATTATTTCCATCCAGAGTTAATATATTTATTTTACAATAAAATAAGGAATAAAAAATAATTGTCACAGGTATGATTATAAATAAATCTTAAATAAAAACTCGAAAATGGAAAAGATAAAATGAAAATATCATATTGAACAATGCAACAATGAAATATGTATTAAAACATCAAAGTTATGAAATTTATTTATTACTTTAAATTTTATTTATTTAAAACTTTAATAAAAGAAACAGCAAATAGCATTTTATTTTTTTTTTAAATAGATATCGAAGAAAATTAAATTAAATTATACGTTTAAATAAATATTCCCATTTTTAATTATAAATTAAAACAATTTATAATATCTATTTTATTATAAAATAATTTGATATATTTCATACTCAATAAACTTAAAAAGTTAATAATTTTTCTACGAATCCGGAAATATTTCCATTGGTAACCGGAGATTTGTGTTAAATTTTCGGATCAAAACTGGAATTCTTGATTCTATTCAAATTATCAACACGTTGACGATATCATACTTATTTAATTTCGGTATTTAATCGAAAGATTAATTCGTTTTCTTCCGAATATACAAATATTTCCGATATTCGCGATAAAACGTGTTTTCGATCCTATCTCTCCGAATTATACGTGAAAACTATATATATATATATATACATGTATGGAAAATTGATATCACGAAGCGCAAGCTTTATTTTTAATGTCGCTCATTCGGTTTATTGCTTGACCCAATTAATTCCGGCATTCGGAATTTATCGACAAAACGTCACTCGCGCAATTCGAAATCTCATTTTAGATTTATAACGTTACCGAACGAACATTTACAACTAAATTCCGAGTATCCGAGATATAATACACAGAAACGAATGAGGCCGGAATCGTTCGATCACCGTTACTGAACAAATTGTTCCACACTCACTGTTATAAAAATATATGTGATACGGCCGGCGCGAGTATTCGTATTGGAATCATTTGCCAACCGTGATATATTTTCAAAGCGTCCCATTACTTTCCTCGTCGCAATAATGACGATACTATCGCGATAATACTTGGAACGTCGCTAACGATTTCCTTTTTCTTCGAAAAGGACGATGTCTGTCGAGATAGTAAAAGGAAGTGAAAGGAAAAAAAAGAAAAGAAAAAGGAAGAATAGAAATGAAAGCGTACGAATAATTCATCGAGTTTTTTCTTCGATTAAAAGTTATCAAAAATTGAACGCTTTCGAACGCTCGGAGAAGATGAATGAGACAAAATAGTGGGAAGAGGAGGAGGAGGAAAAGAAGAAGAAGAAGAAGAGGAGGAGGGAGAGAAGAAGGGATAAGACGGGTCCTGGGGTTGTTCCATCGTTATTTATGTGCTCGACGTAGAGCGCGTGGCAAAAGTGTTCTCGATATACAATAGAAATTTGTTCGCGCAGACGTGCCAAGCAAGTGAAATAAAATAGGAAAAAGGATGGTATGAAGCGAATCGTTTTCGACTTCGACCGAGTATTCTATATCGGTGGCGTGAAAAGTGATTTGGAACTTGGAAGCTGTTCCTTACGGAACACGGAGTCAAAGGGAACGAAGGAGAGCGAAGGAGAGGAAACATCGGGGTTAGATTGATTGCCCCTTTCACCCTCGCCTGCTTCAAGGCCGGACTACAGATACATTCGCAATGCCGCCTAGCGCAATTTCTTACTCCATATCGAATCCCGCTTCCGATTTTCTTTCTCATTTTCTCCCGCAACTCGTATTTCCTCCCTTCTATTATATCTAGATTGTTCGCGACTACCCGACTTTGACGAATAAGAGGATCTATACTATCTTATAGAAATATAACAACTGATTATTGTCTATTAAACATGTAAACTAATTGGAATTACTTATATGAATTTCAGTTTTTGAATGTTACAAATAAAAATTTATACGTATTATTAACAAAACAAATTATTAATATTTGTAGCTGTTATATTTGAATATTTAAAAAATATTATATTTATAGTTTCTATTAATGATTATTGGATACCAGTTTTAATAATGAAGCATGTGGACAATAACATAGTTTTATTATTTGTAATTGCAGAATGAATTTTAAAAATAAACAATAATAAAATCTTATTCTTTATTAATTTATTTGAATTGAAACATGAAAGAAATTCAAAAATTATAGGAAAGTATATCTTTTTTTAACACAATATCTTTTTAAATACTATAAGTTTGTACAAAAATTTAAATAATTAAACATTTCTCATATTTCTATTCATCTGTAGTTGTTTGTCTTTAAAATCATGAATCAAAAAATAGTCTATATCCATCAATTTTCATAATACAAATAATAATTCAATTTCGCTAGTTATAATATTTTTATAAAAGTTTATCGATATCAAATAATCTTTCACATTTAATTTTAGCTCTTGGTATATCAGTTTTATTGATTCAACATTAATGTAATCATATATGCACATTTGTATTTATATATTTTAAATTCATGTTAATAACTTGCTTTTTTCACCGCGAATTAATATTCCTTCGAAAATGGAACACGACATAAATACGTGTTTTGACAAATTGAACTTCAAATACCAAGTAGAAGATGGTTTAAATATTTCTTGCTTCTCTCTTCCGTAGTCATCAATTTTCTGATGAATAACAGATTAAATATATTATATATCATATATTTATACCTTTAGAATATATAATAATAAACATGATGAAATGAAATCGAGAATGGATATGACGATTTTTTATGATAATTCCAATTTTCAATCTGTATTTTCGAAACATTTCAATCAAACTTTTTTTAATAAAATCAGGAATGCCAAACAAACAAATTTTAATAAATATCGTAATATTTTCGAAAAATAAATACGGCGAATTTTAATATTATATCTTTCATTTTTTTTTTTTTTTTCTCTCTCTCCATTAACAAACCTATTCTCCACTTGTCCTTCATAGGTACGATGTATAATTATCCTAAAAATAAACTTTACAAACGTGCAAATTAATTCGATGCGTTTGCTTCGATAGTCGATGAACCGATTAACTGAATTATTGGGAGCCCATTAACCGAGTACCGTCCGACTTTCCCTAATGCACTTGCATTGAAAACGTGCTTTACATTCGAAACCTGTGAATTCCTTTCCCGCGATTCCCATAAATTTATTCGGCTACGCCTCCATCGCACGGTGGTGAAGATTACCATCGGGAATGGAATTACATGCATCTACCGAAAGAGCTTTTCACGGATGCAAATATGAATAAGAGCTCGACGTCTCGGTCTTTTTCGACATTTTCCTCGGCTATTTTGGCTCGTGAAAGCGCGAACGGTATCCAGACGAAGCTAACATCTACTAAAACTTATCGTGTATATACTATGTAAAATCGAAAATTCGTCTATCGTCATTCTTCCACTTTATTTTTCAGTTCCCGTTTCTATATCCGAACTCCTTAAACTCTTTTTTTTTATTTTCTAAATTGTTTCGCAATTTTTTCTAAATTGTGTCGAAAGAATGTTGCTTCGAGAATTTTTATTTTCCGATTCATACAATTCCATTTACAATTATTCTCCACAAAAAAATATACGATATATAGATTGATACGATATTAATTTCTATGTTTTATATATCTGGAATTAACATATTTACACGAAGTAACAAAAATGATTTGTAATATATGCAAAATGTATATCTTATATCAAAATATAATATGTAAATATGGGATAATAAAATAAATTATTAATTTATAAAGAATTATTTAAACATTTAAGGAAGAATAAAAAAAGAAATAAATTTTTATTTTATAAAAATATTTTGATTCTTTATAAATCCAAAATAAAAAGTCATTTATGATAATCATCGTTTAATAAAAGTTTATTCGATTTGATATCAATTTTAATTAATATTCATCACTTTTAAAAATATTTTAAACGATTTAATTATTGATATACGAAACAAATATATCTTCAAAATATTTTTGAATTAAAATTAATACAGAACAATTTTTAACGTGTTACTCTTTATTTATATCCGAACTTTTTATTCATCATTAAACGATTTTTTTCATTTGTTATTAATATTTGTTGTTATTTTCTGCCAATTTTATAGTTCATTCCGATGATTCCAAAAAGATAATCATATTCTTGTAAAAATATATATTTTAATAATATAAATCCTTAACATCCTATATACATAATTTAAAAAAAATGATTATGATGATTACAGATTTAAAAAACTTTTTAATATTGTTAAGATTATTATTGAAGTTGTGAAGATTTTATTTAATAATTGTTGTTCGGTAAAAAATTATTAGCAAAAACATTTTTTCAAAATAGTTAAAGTTAAATTAAATCAGATTATTGATGACAGTTTAAGAAAACTAACTTAAATATAATGCAAATGAATTAAATAAATTTTATTTGAAACGATATATATATAATTATAATTTGAAACAAAATTCAAAATTTAAAATTAAAAATTTTATTTAATTTCTTATTTAATTTTATTATTACGTTAGGTTAGATTAATAACTTTTTAATAAACAATGACAAATAAAAATTTTCAGAACACTACAGAAATTCACAGAAATTTAATAACTTTTGATAACACAAAAACTTATCAAGATCAAAGGATAATATTTTTTTGTAAATATTTTACTATATCCGAATAATCTTTGTAATTAAACACACATTTCTTTAACTTCCGCTTCGTATAATTTAATTACATCCCATATATCCCCTTTTGAAACAAACTCTATATTTATATTTCATCCATGTATGACACTGGTTATTTCGATAGTGAAACTTAAACACGTCAGTTTCGAAACTCGCTTTTGAAACGCATTCATTTTATCGTAACATTCATGAGCGTTCGATCAACCAGCTGTTCCTCTCTTCGTAACACGAAACGCACGCATATACATCTCATTTTCGTGATAGCCGTAATGATGAACCGTCAAAACTCGAAATCGAATATTAACCATTGTATAAATATATGTATAATTCAATGTATTCTTGACAAATGATCGAAGCTGGCCGTAACAAGATGATATTAAGTTAAAAGGGATATTCGTTTTTGAATTTTGGAAACGCAACAACGTTCGCGTAAAGCGATTTATCTTGCTAGATTTTCAGTAGATTCGTTTCGTTTCATGTCGGATGGTCTTGTTTCAGAGGAAATTAACGCGACAAAATGCTTTGAAATTCCTCCAGCGAGTTAGTCTGTTTCCCTTCTTTTCGCCGTTACATACAATTTCATTTGAGACTATTAGCGGGTAAGATGGTCTTTTCGTAGTTGAAAGAGTCACTTTTTAACGGATAGTTTCGTTGAAATCTTCTTTCCAGTCGGAGCTTGTGCACTCATCTCGTCACACTCGAGATCCTTTTCTCTCGGACAACTCGTACCTTTATGAAACACTTGAATTTCCCTCGAGAACCTGTACAACGCGATACCCGGGTTACATCGCTGCTGTTCGCATTTTTTTTTCAAATTACTTTGCGGAATATACATGGGAAACTTTCTTCTTCTTCTTACGTTGTTCAATTGGTGACAATTTATTTATCAAGAGCGCAAAAAAAAAAAAAAAAAAAAAAAAAA